>NC_135218.1:2077500-2132500 GCF_052324685.1 Brachyhypopomus gauderio
GTAATCTAATCTGGAGCTAACAAAGGCGTGCACCAATTTTTCTGCATCATCCTGTGATAATGCATTTCTTAACTTAGCAATGTTGCGGAGATGTAGAAAAGCTATCCTAGTAGTATTATCTATGTATTTATCAAATGATAGGTCGGAGTCAAGTATGACGCCTAGGTTTTTAGCTACTGAGCCAGGTGTAATGGGGTAGTCTGCAAGATTAAGCATTAGATCTGGAATTTTCTGTCTTGAGGCCTTAGGGCCCAGGAGGAGAACTTCTGTTTTGTCCTCATTAAGTTGGAGGTAGTTTAGAGAAATCCAGCATTTAATATCTCTTACACAGGCGTCAATTTTTCCTAAACTGAGTTTGTCATCAGGTTTGGCTGATATGTAAAGTTGAGTGCATAGCAGTGAAAATTGACACCATGTTTGTTTATAACTGTGCCCAATGGTAGCATATATAATGTAAATAATAGTGGTCCTAAAATGGAGCCTTGCGGGACCTCATATTTATTGAGCTCTACAAACTGATAGTGATTAGTTAAGTAAGATTAAAACCATGAAAGGGCCGTGCTTGAGACTCCAACCCAGCATTCTAACCGCTTTAGCAAGATCCTATGATCTACTGTGTCGAAAGCTGCACTAAGATCATGAAGCACTAACAGAGATACATAGCCTTGATCTGAAGCAAGGAGGAGATCATTTGTTACTTTGACTAATGCTGTTTCAGTACTGTGATGGGGCCTAAAGCCAGATTGGAACTTTTCAAATATGTGATTCCTATGAAGATATAGGCATAATTGCTAGGCAACAGCTTTTTCTATGATCTTAGATATAAATGATGTGTTTGAAATGGGTCTATAATTAGACAGCACAGTCGGATCAAGATTTGGTTTCTTGATCAGACGTTTAATAACTGCTAGTTTACATGATTTGGGCATGTGACCTATTGTAATGGATGAGTTAACTATAGTTAGAAGAGGTTCAGTTACTCTCCACTTTAAACTACAATAACTCCTCTTTAAACCCCTCTGCTCTAAACCCCTCCCCCACTTCTCTGCTTTAACCCCCCCTTCTCTGCTCTAAACCCCTCCCCCTCTGCTCTGAACCCCTCCACCTTTTCTCCGCTATAAACTCCTCCCCCTCCCCTCTGCTCTAAACCCCTCCCCCTCTCCTCTGCTCTAAACCCCTCCCCCTCTCCTTTCTTCAGCTTTGAAGATGCCAGTCTCCGGTTCCTCTGCAGTGCTACCAATCTTCCAATATTGAGTTTCATTCTCTCTTTACCTTGTTCTCCCAACTCTGTTAGAATATTTAAGCTAATTATCTCACGGCTCTACTCAGAAGGCCCTCCAACCCAGAAACGAGTTGGAAGCTTTGCCATATCTAGAAAAAGGTTAGGATACATTAGCATTTAAATGAGCTGAAAGGGACTGCCAATAAAAAAGCGAACTTTCATGGTCAAAGAACATGCGCTTTTCCAAGCAGATTCAAATTTTAAAGCTGAGTCACTGTATTTTAAATGGTTCATCATCCTTTTGTGATTGTTAATACTTTGACATTATTGCATCTACATTATTATTATGATCACTGTGGGGCCATTACAATAATCTTATCTTATTATGCCATAATATGATTTTTAAACTGAACTAAGCAATATTAATGTGCTAAATATTATAATGAACTGTGAAGTGTTGGATGAACAGGCTGTCTGGAGTTTTACAGAATGCAACTTCAAATGACTAAGAGACAAATTCACTTGTGAAAAGGTTTTTCTGTGACTATGGGAATCTGACACATATCTGTTCCTGGGTGGAGACAGCTGGGTTTTATGCACTTTCACTTTGAAATAGAGTAGTGTGAATTCTGGTCCATGATATTTTATTTATTTATTGCTTTGACAAATGTTTTATATATGTATGAGGGGAGTGCTAAGGTCCACTAACAGAACTTCAAACAGCCACATTTCAATTTTCAACAGCCATTTTTCGAAAGCAAGCATTGTAAGAAGTGATAAATCACTCAGTGAGTAACATTGTGGAATACTCTAAAACAAGTGCAAAATGAACTACAGCACAGAGCCGGTCTGATAGCAGTACTCAGATGTCACTCAAGAGCCGATGTCTGAAACTCATTCCAGAAGAATGCGATGAGATTAAAACATGTTTTATATGTGTAGCTGTCACTGGTGTGATCCAGTCCTACAGGCAAGGGAAGCAATATGTTTCAAATTATTAGAGATTTGAAATACGACAGCTATGGTCAGGTCATATAAACAAAGTGAAAGTCATATAGCAGCATCTACTCTACTCTCTGATTCCTTATAATCATGTATAATAAAATTAAATACACTGTAGTGATTTCTTAGAATTATGGGCTAATCGTCAGAGGTTGACAGAGAGGACACAGTGGACACAGTAAATCATGGCTCGTTTGGGTAGAACCGTGCTTGCTCTGTTTGCCATACATTCTCGTAAATGTATAAATAGGTTGTAAAGGGCAATTGATCCATGTCATTAATCCAGATGACCAGATGACAACATTGTTAGCACAGTAAAATATGGACAGCCATTAGTGGAAAACTACATGCAAGAAGAAATCCATTAAATCTCCATGCAACCTTGTTACCTTGACTATGTTAGAAACTTGTTACTAACCTACTGAAAGGTGACCAGTGTTTGAATCTGCTCAACTGAATCTGTCTGAATCTTATATATATATATATATAGGATTATTAATCTTATATTAATCTGAAGTGATTAAGTATTGCTACTATTATCATAGATAATAACATAAAGATAATATGTTATTTTCAGTTTGCCATTCTGATTATTATACAATTATTTATTTGACATTTAAATGCAATACATAATTATTTGAATTTGTTTGATTAGTAATATGTTATTATTTTACATGCATAGCGTGAAGTGTGTGTTTTTAGCTCAGCTTTAAGTCAGGCGCAAACATAATAATGACAGTGACACTAATAGATCAGTATATAATCTGGTGAGGTCTAATGGTCCATCAGGTCCTTGTCAGTAAATCCATATGGCACCATATGCACTTGCAAGCTGCACATCTATCTTCATCTTGTCCCGACAGCTGACAGACAACTGTGTAGGAAAGGAAGTCGATCACCAACAAGGCTGACAGACCACTGTGTAGGAAAGGAGTCAGCATGGTTTTCCTACAACTACTTGCAAAATTGAAAACCAAATAAGCAAAACAACCCCACACGCCCAACAAATAACCAAAGAAACCCCAAACATTTATTTAATTTGTAATGTTATATTTAGTTTAGATTAGAGTGATCTGAAGAGAGACTTGTATATGGTAATTAACGGGCAAGACAAATTTAATCAAGGAAAGTGAGCATGTTTAAAAATGTGGAAGGAAATATAGACACACATGAAAAGCTGAAATGGGAGTGTATTAAACATTATTTAGGCTAATTCAGACTTGCATTTGGCTTCAATTACCATCGGTACTTTAAACACAAAATCTATGACTAATAAAAGTTCATTATTTTTCAGATCTGTTTTTGTGATAAAGACAGAAGTACATTAGACTTTTATGGAATATAATGGACATAATATCTCTTCAAATCAGTTATAGTACATAGTGTTGTGTATTACTCAGCATCCTGACATTGCTTTGATTTTAGTCATGATGCTGCATTAACTGTCACTAGCTGTTGACATCGCACACTGGCTTGAATCTAGGGAGTGTATTTATTTCTAGTACACTTAACCTCAACCATTTGCAGACTAAAAGCTGTAAAATACAGGCTTATTTTCAAGGAGCTGGACACATTTTACCATTTAGAAAAAGGAAAGAGGATGGCACACTCACTCTCTCTCCACACACACACACACACACACACACACACACACACACACGGGTCATTATGGTCCATATGATGGTGGGGAAAAGGATGGTGGGCTCAGGCATCTGTGTGTGTGTGTGTGTGTGTGTGTGTGCACATGTGCGCATGTGTGTCCTAATGTCCTGCTAAACCCATTCCTTTTTCTCCTAGGGTGAAATTGCTGTCTTTATCCTGGCTGTGTGTACAAGCCCCTGTCTGCGAAGCTGCTCATTTATTACCTGCTCACAGGTGCAAACGGAGCAGATCGCTGCTGTCCATCAGACAGTGGGAGGCACGGCTTGCTCTGCTGGGCTGCTGACCACCACTCACACACACACGTCTCTGGGTGTTTGGCTGCTCCCTGTGTACTGACATGCAGCCACATGCTACCGCACACGCTCACTGAAGTGCCTGAAATGCTCGGGCTGTCCTGACCGCCCTCTCTTCACACACATGCACTCACAGTGGGGCCAATGACATGACATTAAAAAGCTCTTGCATGTTAATGTGTCTCTCTCTAATGTTAAAGTGGGTAATGACCGGGAAAAAAGGCAGTCGGGTGCAGCTGAATTTAGGGGCTAAGGCCATCTATTCTCCCTGCTGGAGTGCACTGCTTAATGAAGCATCCCATCTCTGCTAATCTAACACACACACACACACACACACACTCTGTACTGTATACTCAACATGGCAGAGCACAGCTGTTCAAACGGAGCCCAGCTAAAGTCTGCAAGCCCCACCCTGGATTCTCTTTGTGTTCATACTTTGGCTGTTCTCCTGCCTTAACACTACCATGAAATATGGGTTAGAATCCACCAAGTAGATTTCAGAGAATCAAAAATCAGTGTTGGTCACTTTGGACTTTGACTTAGTGGGTCCTATTATACTGGCTCTGTGTTACGACTGCCAATACAACTTACATGTCACACTCCAGCACACACTGGACCTTACGCATTCATGTGAAGAAGATAATCCTTCTTAAAACCCACTTACACAGCTTTCATGAAGAGTCTGACACTCAATGTTTACTTATTTGGGATTTGTTCTTAGGAAAGAACAGAATCTATGCATGTTCGAGCATAAAATTATATAATTAAATATGAATATAATATCATGAGCTTGAAATGGTTTTTTTTATCATTTATAATATTTTAAGAATTATTTCTCCTTTTGAACAAAGCATTATGGTTTTTCCAAGGCTATACTCACATCTGTTAATTCAGATCCTCTGACAATCATTGAATGCAACATACTGCAGGTCACACTAGATTGAGACGGACACATTTGCTGAAAGAAGCAAGATTTTTTTTTTGTTGGCAAATTCTATGTGTGAGTCATGAAGGCAGTCTATGATCATAACCGAATGGCAATCAGATACAGAAACAAAATCAAGACTTATACACGGGCTAGACATGACGACAAAGAGAACCAATAAACAGCACTAGAGGCAAAACGTAGAAACAGGCCTCAAGTTTAAAATTAACATGTAGTAAAGATACTAAACTTAAATTAACACCAAAGGGATCTTAACACAAAATAATACAGAACCGTAGAGCTAGTACTTATACTTACACTTACAAATACAATGACCGACAAAGCAAATGACACAATACAGGACTTAAATACACAGACTAAACCAAGAACCAACACAACACAGGACTTAAATACACAGACTAAACCAAGAACCAACACAACACAGGACTTAAATACACAGACTAAACCAAGAACCAAACAAGAAACACCTGAAAACAATAACGAAGGGGCAGAACACAAGGGCGGGGTGTGAAGTCAGACACAACCGGGAATTTCAAAATAAAGTGCAGGCCCCCCAGGCAGGAACAGGCCCCCCCAGGCCTCGGGAACATGAGACGAAGGTGACCGCTTCAGAGTCACAGTCCAGGCCTCTCCTGGGCCCTCGGCACTCGGGCTGGCCCGGAGACAGCGTCGTCGTGGGCGCCGCTACCAAGGAGACGGCGTCGTCGGGGGCATGGAAGGCATAGCTGACGAGGCGTTGTGAGGTGCTGCAGCCGTGGAGCAGCTGGGGAGCGCTACAGTCCCCCCCACAAATGTTTGGATGCCTCCCTCTCTGAGGCCAGGGTCTGGTGCAGGGTCAACCCAGAATAGTCCATTGCGGGCCGTCTCCATTCATACTTATGACGGCTGCTGCGTCGGCAGATATATAATTGATTCTGGCTTTGCCGAGGCAGGTAGAGTCTATTTCAAAAAGCCAGTCAAGGGCGTCAGCCACTAGGTGTGCTGCTAAACGTTTACTTTGTTTCTCGGCAGCTGTGTGCTCGGGCCACGCCCGTTAGTAGCTATACTGACTAACTCAGCTAGTCACCGCTGTGTCTTGTATTGGTCAGTCATTCTGTAACGATTGACAAGGGCAGTTTTATTTGGTTTATTTTAAAAAAAGCTAAACAGACAACTAAACGGGAAAATAACCAGGCGCAGGGAAACACACAACCTACGGGCTAACAAAACAGACAGGAAGAACTAGCAAAACACCACAGAGAACGGAAACACACGAATAATTGAGTTGACAAAATCAGTAACTTAAATACAGAGATAATGGGGAACTAGAACTAAACTGAAAACATGCGTGAACCAGGAAATCAGAGGGAATGCCAGACCTACCAATGCGACCGCAAACACGGAGGGAAGAAACTGTGGGGATTAAATGCACAGACTCAAACAAGACACACAGGTGGGATGAATAATGAAGGGGCAGGGTTACAAAGTACAGGTGTGTGATAGGAAACATGGAAACTAAAAAACAAGGTGGGACTAGGGCAGACGACCAAAGACAGAGAAGGAGGGTGGAGCTATATGTGACGTAAAAAATGTTCAGCTGTCTCACTATATCGTACAGTAATTAAGAAAAAAGAAAAAAGATTTTCGAGAAATAAAGCCCAGGGGCTTAGGGGTCGTTAGCTGTGGGCTTTCAGGGCTTAAGCCACAAATGTTTAGAGGCCAGCCCTGAGAAATGTTTTCAAGGTTTATTAAAACATCTTTAAACATTATGCTACAGTATCCACCGGACACGAGGTCATCCTCACCAAGCAGAAGATAGATGACATGGACGTACATCTCCCGAAAGTGAAAAGCAAAAGCAACTAATTTGTAGATAAGATTACTTGTGTCACGTTGAGGACCCCGGCCCCTCCCTTTTGGGCGTGTGTTTACGTAGTCTACGTGCATCGTCTGCGTCTGTGGATATTCCGTGGTGATGGCTATGTCATGTGATAATCCGTCTCACCTGTGAATCGTCTCGTAATCACGTGGGGTTAATGTGGTTTGTCTATTTAATGTGCGCTCGCGCAGTGTCCTGTGCTCGTCGTTGTCTATGTCTACACGTTGCTGTGTGTGTGTACTGTTCAACGTGCGCTATTGCGCAATCACTGTGTGTAGAATAAAACGTGACGTCTGTCGCAAGAAAACGGATTCTGTGTCTCGTCCGTCTGTCGTCGCCCAGCGTCACAACTTGGCTGAAAATAAATTTTTTTACTGCTGTTAAAACACGTGGACCGGTACCGATATCTGTTTGCTTATATAGTAATATAAAGATAATCCTGCTCATTCGTTTAAGCTCCTATTGGGTAACATTACTGAAAAACAATTTATATAAAAATAAAACAAAGTTTTCTTTTTTCTCTTTAAGGCATTGTTGGGGTTAAATGATCACAAATGCATTTGTAATCACTGTCCAACTTCATGCTCGGCTCTGGAGGAAATATATATATATATATATATATATATATATATATATATATATATATATATATATATATATATATATATATTGATATATGATATATGTATATGATATATGTATATATCATAGCTCGGTGCAAATCATGGCGCTAAATATAAAAGTCAGAATATAAAAGATTATGGTAATGTTTGAGACATAAAGTCAGAATTCTGAGAAATGAAGGCACAATTAAGAAATTATTAAAAAACCCTGGTGCTCTTTCATCGGATCTTAGGTATTGATGAATGAGTCACATTCATGAACATTTGGGTCATTTTGTGCTTTATGAACCTTGTACTGCACAAGGGGGTAGGGACTGATACAAAAAAAAACTGTGATTGTCCCAAATCAAGGCACTGGCATGTCAGAGAGAAGAGACATGATGGGTGATAAAACAACTGAGCATCATGTCTAATTTCTTTAAGTGACTGGTGATTCAATCATGACCAAAATGCATACTAGAAAATCAGGAAACTAGGAAATCACAGTTGGCCATGGAATACCATCTGCAATAATCCGAGTTCTGATACAGTATGGCAGAAGATGGATATGATGAGTAACGCTTACAGAACTGGCAGTGTTTATGATTTAGCTGAAGCTCTCTACACCAAGTCAAGATAGCCCAGTAGGGGTTCCAAATATTTTCTCATGTTGGATTTGCACCTTGCAAACAAGCTCTTCTGTAGTATGAGATGTTCTTGGAGCTGTCTCAAGTGACATTCCTTTTCCTGTATAGCCCCTGCACACACCAAACCTGTTTAAGCATATGAGATGTATAACAGCATCAGCTGAAATTAATCTATCATCTCTCTTTCTCCAATTTTCTTCCACTTTGAGCATAGCAGGAAGTGTCTGTATGAAAATGTGCCATTTCTATACCCCCCCATGTCTCTGTGACACGTATAGCAGTGACTGATACAAGTTGTAACGCATCACCCCAGGAAAATAATCCCCACCAGCAGGAGATATCTGGTCCCTCAGAATGTGAGCTGAGGAGGTTCCTCAGATAAACAGTGATAAGCAGTCCAGTGGCCTTACCTCTGCTATACAAATTACCTGGATGGCTGAAAGTCCTCACCACCATTCAGTTTTGAGGTTCAGTTCATTCCTGGACCAGGTTAAGTACAATTTGGCTGATGTCATTAAACATGACCACTGAATGGCCTCAATCTATATAATGACATGAACATACAGTCATTCCTAATTATTATATATATTATGTGGAATGAAAGTAATATACTTTCTCTCACTTCACAGCGTTCTCTAACCCACAGATCATGTCGTTGGAGATACCATCCTCATTTGTAGTGATTTGTGTTGTTTTCTCTCTGGGTTACTTGCTGGTTCAGGTGCAGTTCCAGAGAAGTCCAGGTTGTTAGCAGAATATTCTCATTTGTCCAACAACAAAATGCCTTCTTTGCCTTAATGGTGCATTAACTGGTGTAAAGAACAACAACAAACAAATGAACCAAAACAAAAATATCTTAACACTGCAGTCTTTCACTTTTGAGACATTTACTTGAGTAAGTCTCAAAGTGCCATGCTCAGTGCTGTGGGCAAGGACAGTGAGAGTGAGTGGATATTTGTCTTTCCAAACGGAGGATTGTGTGTATGTGTGTTTGTGTTTTTGACTCAGGAAACTGTTGATGTTGGACACTTAAGTTGCTGACAGTGTTATGGAGACCCGGGGTCAGCCAAGTCGAAATAAACCAAATCACTGTTCCACACCAACACACACCATTGCATGCGCACACCCAACTGTCAATCACTCGATGAACTCTACCCACTAGAGAGAAGGAGAAAAGGACTGAAAGAGAAAAAGTCAGAAAAACAAAAAACCTCCTTCAGCCAAGTCAGTCCCCATCACCCTTTTTCCCCAACCACACTGTTGATGCCGGGGTTGGATGTGCCATTGCCACAAGAGGACGTGCTGATGCTAACTCCTACCTGAGGCTCACCATCTGCACTGAAGGGACTGTGACTACTCGGCCTTGAATTTGAACTATAACTATAACTATAGAACTACATTTGGACTATAAATAGGGACTTCTGCTAACGGGCCGCCCAATGGAGGATGGGTTCCCTTTTGAGTCTTGGTCCTCCTGAGGTTTCTTCCTAATCCCCACCATCATAGGGACCCAAACAATTGTAAAGCTGCTTTGTGACAACATGTGTTGTAAAAAGCGCTACATAAATATATTTGACTTGACCCACAACAATACACATTAACCTGACCTTTCCGGTTACTCAGTGCAGGGATTATAAGAAAACATCAGTGCAGCACTTCACAGATTACAGATAATTTGCACAGATTAAACTGCAGATAATTTAGGGATGCCACAAGGGAAAAATATATATTCTCCAATCACCCCCTCAGTGCTCCCCTTAAATTATTGCCATTCTTAGTAATGAACAAACAAAGCTATGAACAAAATGTCTTTTTTGTTTTTTAGTTTCATTATACCCTAAAAATAGGACAAATACAAACATCTGGAAAAAGTAAAATAATTTCCAAAACAAAAGGTTTAAAAGGATAAATGTTTCTCGAGAAACATAAGGGTGTCTCTACACCCTTTGGTCATCTTCCTCCTTTGGTGGACTTTAGGGCAGAAGAGAAGGAATACACCAGTAAGTGATGGCCTTGTGTTTAATATGTAGATTTGAAGGTAAGCTGACCTTCTGGAAAATGTCTGCCTTCTTAAAAAGTCTGTTGGTATTTGATGGTGATACACACGGTTGTGTAAATTAACAGGATTCCCAGAGCTTCTGAAAGGAAACGTCACGATTTCACCACCATGCCTTACAATGGGGATTAGTGTCTTTTATATTTATTGTGAAGCCTGATTTGACCACAGACCATAGTTTCAGTTTTAGTGACGTGTAGTCAACTCAAGGAGCGTACACTTGTGATTTAACAATAGCAGATGTTTCTCCTGGCAAGCCTTCCAGCTAGTTCGTTGCCATGGAGATGGTGTCTAATTGTGGTTTTGGAGACCCCAGGATGACACCAGCTCTTCATGTGTCTGTGATGTGATACAAAAAGCTCCTTAATGTCCCTCACCAGACTAAACATACTCTGCTTTACACGCCCCAATGTTATGCAGTTCTTATTCATAATGTATCTCATCCATGGTGAACAGACTGAGAAATTGTTCTGAAACTGATCTTTCATTCATGGTATATTCATACTAAAATCCTAATATCAAAATATGCTTGTGGTGTAGGAATGGTTCTTGGGACCTAGTGCTTACAGGAAGTTTTTGATGCCTCAGTGAAATCATGGATGGCTTCCTAAAGATTGATGGTAATAAATTAATTAGTTTTCACAAGATTTCTACAGATGCCCATAACTGTAAGTCATATTTTTGGAAATAAGTGTTTGTATTTTTTTTCCACTAGATTCGTCTAACTGAAAGGGTGTCTGACATTTTCAGTGTAAATTCACAATGATAAATAACAAAGACACTTTTTCAATAATTCTGGAGAGCATGATTCTATGGTAGCATCAAACTAAAAATACATATTATCCAGACAAGGTTTGTCAAATTCTACAATTAAACCTGAAAGTCATTCAAAGGTACTTTCAAAAAAGTAAGTAAGGCAAATTATGTGGAACAATTTATCATCGCTGCCATATTTATCTCACACATCTGCATCTTTTGGGCCGTTGGAGATCGTTGTTGTTTCGACTAGCTCATGGCTTCATTTTTTATTCCCAGTGAGGGTTTGTGTCCTGACCATCTGTCAAAGTGAGTCTCTGCTCGTGTGCACATGTGCACTAAATGACACTTACACCTACATATACACACAGACAGGCACAGTCCTGCTTAGTTGCTGTCATGATTTTACAATGAATTACAGCACAGGGCTCCTACTTTAGCTTGTTCATCTTTAACTAATTTTAGGCCATGACACAAATAATCCTAACATGCTTTTTGGACAGAAATCAGACCTTCTAGAATTTATGATGAACAAAAATATGATTAAAAAGGCAACTCTTTGGTGCTTGAGTTACATGTAATAAATCAATTTCAATACATACATATTCTATCAAGAAACACCAGATTTTTCCTGTGTCTGGGTACCATGATGATGCTTTAAAATTGTCACACAAAACACAAAATAACACAAAATATGTGCAAAAGTGCTAAACATTACTATTAATGAACAGTGAAGACTTGGCATGATCTCAGTTAAGAAAATCTGAGTTTCATTAAATATAACAGTGCTATTACGGGCAAAGCAACCGCAGCCCCTCTGAGCAATGAGATTGCATTCTAACCACATAAAGCAGTCTGATCTACAAATCATCAGAGTTAACTCTGACAGTTGAATATCAAATTAAAAAGTGCTACTGATTTGGCCATGATCAAGGGCATGCTGGGAGGTGTAGTTTTTGATCCAGGATGCCATGCTGTGCTGGAGCAGCTAAATGCCTGGTAAAATCAGATGTGCTCTTGAGATAAGGAAGCCGACAGGGAAATATCTTTTCCATTTAAGGGTTGGCTTGATGTGCATGGAACTGTGTAGGTGGGATATTATGAGTTGTATCACACACACACACACACACACACACACACACACACACACACACACACACACACACACACACACACACACACTTAGAAACACTGCTCCAGATCTTAGTTGGCTGAATGAACCAATAGATAACTGGAAAATTGGGACGTTCAGAGAAATGGGAAAGAGTGGTATGGTATGAAAAACCTAAACACACAAAATTCTTACTTTTTACTAAATATGTAAAAATAGTCTTAATGTTGTTAGCTGAATGAGCCATAAGTTGATTGGGGAGGTGAGAGCAATGGCGAATGGCACGTGTAGGGTGGTCTCACTATAAATACTTGGTTGCATATAGGAGAAAACTTAACAAAGAGAATCAAACATACTGTATACCAAAGAGTATACAGAATAGCAATCCAGTCCCTTATTTTATTTCATGCATGAGAGAAGATCTGTTTCTTCCATATAGCAATCAGTTTTTCATACATTGCAGTTCCCTATATGACCAGTGGTCCCAAGCTGCCATTTATATCCAAGATTCACAATTCTGGCTGTCAGTGGCTGATACTTCAGGGCTTCTGAATATGGAATTGAAAGATCAAAGATTTGGAACAATAACTTTGCAAAAGCACAAGTTTTGGAACAATAAACCATTTTGCCAATGATTCCTTCACATTATGAAACAGACACCTAGAGGCCTGGATGTTTCAGAGATTCTGAAATAAATCTCTATGGAGCATACACTGGTTCGTTTGAGGACTGCAAAGCAATTTTATGTGACCAGAACTGGTAAAAATAACAAATTCAATAAAAAAATGTTAAATACTACTACTACTACTGATAATAAGGTACTAGAATTGCTTGATTTGTGCAAAAAAAAGATTGCAAAAGTAAAATTAAGTGGTAATTTTGTTGCGGGTGTGGAGTTTCTTTGGGAGTGATAATGTGGTCATTTCTAATTGTGTGAGGACCACTGAAGGAGGAACAGAACATGCGGTTGACATCAGACGTCAGGACACATCACACATACCTGGTGTTTGGTGGCGGCTTTCAAAGGGATTGATTGTGATTAGCAAGAACCTGGGGGCATCAATATGGGAAACACCAGGGGGTTGTGATTCCAGTCCAAACCAAAGCTATCTTGGTTTAGTGCTGCAGGTTTCCAGCAATCTTGATCTTTAATGGGGGCTGGAGCTTGTGAGATGTTGTTACACTAATACTGATGGATCCTTCATTATTGCATTACTTCAGGAACAACACATCCAAAATCTCACCACATCCACCTCTCTCTCTCTCTCTCTCTCTCTCTCACACACACACAAACACACACACACAAACACGCACTATAGTTTATTCATAAGTAAGTAATCAGATGATAAATTAGTCATTCATCTCACACACTCACAATACACAAGGACAATTATTTGACTCACAAAATGCACAAACTCTCAATTCAACAAACTAACTCAACACACAGTACACCTCTCTCTCTCTTTTTCTGATCAGTTCTATATGTCAACTGAGACATGGCATTGTGTTAAAACATGTTAGAAATAGAGGCAGAGGTATGTGAGCATGGTGACTGATGTCTAATTACATCCCAATGGACATAATTCTTAAGTTCCTCCCAGTCCTGCCAAACCAGAAGGATGGAAAAATGTCAGTTTTCAGACTAGGGCAGAAATGCCCTTTTTAGATAAAAAGATCAGTTTGCAACATTGTTTAAAGATTTGAGTGTAAGGAATATCAATAAAATGATTTAAGGACATGCTTTAAATCAATGTGACAGTGTTTTTTCAAACACCCAATGAGTTTGTTAACAAGTCTGTGTTACTAATTGCTAATTAATTTGGTCCTAATTGCTTGGTAATCAACTACATGTCACATAATTAGTGGAGTTCTTACTTTATTAAGAGGTCTGCACAACCTAAGGCATCAAGTGCTCTATTAAAGGTCCTCTGACAATAATAAATCTAAACTTGATATTTACTAATGGTGACAGAAACTGACCATCAGTAACAACATTTATTATCATACTACTTATCATATGACACACACACACACACACACACACACACACACACACACACACACACACACACACACACACACACAGAGTTTCAGAGTTCCAAAAGTGGCAGGGACAAAATCAGGCATTTTGATGAATGTCCCCTGTGTAAATTACACCTACATTCAGCATGTGGAGGTTCCTGTCTGTCTGTTTGACCCTGAAAATTGCAACAACCTGAAAAACACCAACGTAATAACACACTCACATTCACATAAGTATGTGTGTGCTGAAACTGTCCAAATCCATAAGCACAGTACAAAGTGTTTAGTGGAGTAGAGGGTTGATGTGTTGCCAAAGGCAATGCTCCACTGCCCTTTCATTCACCTGAAGAAAGGAATGACCTCTTTTATGCTCTGTGCTTGGCTGGATGACCCCAGGTGTCATCCAGCATGTACAAGTGCACACACCTGACATGCCCTCTGTCCTTGGACTGCCCCGCCCCCACGCCCTGCTGCTTATCAGTGTATCTGCAACAAAATGTTCATCTGTTCTCTGTACTATAGTTCCACTTGGAACAAAGTAGATATGTAGGGAACAGCAGAAAAGTACGGAAGAGATGAGAAAAGACGAAAAATTAAGAATATATAGCGTAACATTACAGAAAAAACGGCATTACAGTTTTGGGAATAATTCACCCAAGGTTCCTTGAATTGGCCACAGCGGTTTTATCTGGGAAACGTTCATTCATTCCTGATTGCCGTGAAGGACACATATGGTTTCAGATGCCACATAAATGTTTTGGTTATGCTATATGGGTCATGTGACTGGTGATGTCACGAGTCACATCATAATGACTAAAAGGCAGAGAAAGTGCCTACCAAAAAGACTTTTCAGTTCAGTTTCATTTAAATTTTACCTTAAAGCAGAACACTGTGGAATGAAGAATGTGTCTTGCTGCCAGTTCACAGCATGATTATTGTCCACACTGATAATGAGGAACAGTCCTGAACAGCTACTGTCATCACTCCATGTAAAGCTTTTTGTAAATGAACAGTCTGAGGTCTGAAATTCTGAATGTATTCATCAGAATATTAGAAGGTGTGCTTGCAGCTTTGCATGATATGCTCTGGTTCCAGGACTATGCAGAAGGTCAGGCTGTTTGACTCCATCACATCAGTGACACAGCTTAGGCATCTAGTGTGAATGATGGAGCTTTAATCACTGTCAAAGCCAGATTCTCCAAGAACTTGACTCGAGACATCAAGATTCACACACACAAGTTTTAGTGTGGTGTGAAAAGTTAACAGTTCACTCCATGTCCATACAGGTTAGTTTGGCTAAATTAAAGCCAACAAAAACCAGGCAAATGTTCAAGTCTCATATTCAGTATTCATTATTAGCAGCAGTGACTGTAGATTGAGTTGAATTATACTTCACCTAAAAATGCTAAAGCTAATGTCAGTGGATGGCACCAAGTTATATTTACTGGGGACTAGTATAATCTTTTGTACTCTGGTATTTCTATTTGGTTGAAATTTGAAAAAAAAATTGTAGTTTGGGAAAGCAGGGTTGAAGATGTGTCATGACTGCAGTAATAATCTCTATATGGAAGTGAATTTGTGTCTACACAGCAATGCAGTAAAATTACATATCAGCACAGTTAGGCTAAATTCAAAATTCTAAGGTAGCACAAAATCTGCTAAATATTCAGTGCAAACTAAAGGGTGTGTGTGATTGCTGGGTGGGTTATTGGAACTGCATAGAACTCACTATTGGATGTCAAATAGGGGCCCACCTATTTCAGATGGCAATTAAGTGTTTGCATTCATGACTCAGTCTGAAAAACAGAACAACATATTGTGAGAGTGTGTGTTTGTGCAGGTGTGTTTGTGAGTGTGTGGGAGGGGCTAAGACTTAAACAGTGACACCCTGACTTTTTCACCTTGCTCAAAGGTTTTTTAAATATTTGCTGAGATAGAGGATGACATTGAAAATGTCTGTGTGCAGGCGTGTGTGTGTGTGTGTGTGTGTGTGTGTGCGCGCGCGGGCGAGTGCATTTCTGGCCAGTTTAGGTGCCATGTGATTAGAGAACTGCTTTGCTTGACTGGGAATCCTCCCATCATTACATGGATCATTGCGTTTGCACTTCAGAGAGAGTGCTGAGGTCCAAATTAATTTAACATGATTTCTTCCATGCTAAAAGACCATGTCCTGACGGGATGCGGAGAACATGGCTGCATGCCTTACTGCACCCATCTAACTAATCACTCCATCCTCTCACCTCTCTGTTCCAATTCTCTTTTGTCTACTTCTGCACTTTATCTCTTCTGCCCATCCCGTCCGTGCAGTGAAATTCCTCTGCTTGTTTGCTCCTTCGATGGGCCTGGTGCTGCTCCGCTAATTCATTCCTGAGCCCCGTTATTCATCTCTGCACTTTTTTAATGGCACTTTCCGTCCTCAGAGTCCCTCTTGAGCTGTCAGTGGCCTGCACATGGTTATGGCTGAGAGAGACACACATGCACAGACACACAGAGAAAGAGAGAGAAGGAAAAAGAGAGAAAGAAAGTGAGAAGAGAAAGAAAGAGAGAGAGAGAGAGAGAGAGAGGAAAGCAGACACTGAGGGAAAGTTGGAGAGAGAGACAGTTGAATAGCAGCCCCAGTAGAGAAGATGGACCTGTATCTCGCTGTAATGAGGACCTCAGAGACGGTGAGCGAGACCTAAAGCTGAAAAGCATAGTACACATCAAAGAAGAACTAGCCCTGCTGGTCCTGCTTAAAACCACACACACACACACACACACACACACACACACACACACACACACACACACACACACACACACACACACACTCTCTCTCTCTCTCTCACACACACACACACACACACACACACACACACACACACACACACACACACACACACACACACACACACACACACACACACACACACTCTCTCTCTCTCTCACACACACACTCTCTCTCTCTCACACACACACACATACACACACACACACACACACACACACACACACTCTCTCTCTCTCACACACACACACCCACACACACTCTCTCTCTCTCTCACACACACTCTCTCTCTCTCTCTCTCTCTCTCTCACACACACACACACACACACACACAAACACACACACAAACAAACCCACCTACACACATCCTGGGTCCTGCAACATAGGGGTTAATTACTTCATTTATGCCTCTATTGTACACAGACTGTTTAGTCAAACACTAAATCAGACACACACTTCTCCATTTACATAAACAAATACACACAATCATAACGATCTGATGTTGCTGTTTCATTTGGAAACTGAGCCGGACCAGAATACGCACACACGCACGCACACATGCACACATGCAAACGCAGGGCCCTGAGTTCAAGGCCCCGCCGTGGACCAGAGGCTGCTGTGCATATTGTGTCATTTCAATATTAGCTGGCCAACAACAAGCAGAAATTTATATTTTAGACATGAAAAGTAATTTATGTCAAAACTAGTGCTGTCAATTTCAGGTGCCGCGATTAAAAGTCCTCACCAGGATTTTGCTCAAGCTTGCTAGATTTTCTAATTAGCAATTCAGGTAAAATTAGTGGAATCAACACAATCCAGGAAGCCTGAGCAAAATCCTGGTGAGGACTTTTAATCTCGGCACCTGGAATTGACAGCACTAGTCAAAACCTATCTGGTTAATAGGCTACCTAGTACACATTTTCAGTACTCAGATGGTTGTTCGATATCAGAAACTGTAGTGAATAGTGCTAAAGAAGCTTTGTGAAGTTATTAGAACATTTAGCTTTGAGACATTCTTGTCTTGATTTAGTTTTGATTAAATTAAATCTCTTTCCACCTCTGATGTATATCCTTGTCTTTTTTTATTCTTGTCTTGTCTTTCTTTCTTAATTTGTCATCTTCTGTTTACTTTGGCATGATTTTGTCATGTAAACTGTTGTTGACATTTAGACAAGTTTTCCAATGGTGGTTGTCTGTCAAGGTCCTGACACCTCACTGATTGCACTTGACCCAGTCAGAGCGTGTGCAAGCACAGCGATCAACACCACAGACAATATTCGTTGCCCTGACTGGTTGTTTTGATTCACGCACAGTTGATTCTTTCAAATAGCATTAAGAGTACTAGGTAGACACAGAAGTGCCTGATTTTGTCTCACGTCTCATATACTACTCTCAGGACATAGTGGCAGTTTTGAATTCAGATGTGAATTTGTATTTAACAAACATTGACATTTCTGGCTCTGGCAAACCTTTTGTAGGAAATACAAACATTGCTGTGATGCACGGACGTAATTTGGGGGGGGCACACATGTCCCCCCCACTTTTTCAAAAGCCAGTTTTGGTGCCCTGCAGTTTTTACGGTTAAAAACAAATATTTAAATAGCGACGAATCAAGCGCACGCAGAAACCGAGAGTTCTCATGCTCTAACATCTTGCTGATATTAGCAAGGCACTGCCTATTGTCAGTTCTATGACAATGGAGTCAAAAATGTCCAAACACGAACAAGTATTTTCATCTATCCTAACATTGACTTATCACGCTCAGTGCTTACCAATCAGTAAATTATGTGGGCTATTAGCCTAGCATTGCAGGCTATGCTAGTAAGGCTAAATTAATATACTAACTAGCTATGTAGTTAAGTGTTATTTAATGAATGCGTGAAATGTAGCTATGCTGGCATTTGTCTTCTAAAATCATATTTTTTAAATACCTCAAGTAGGCTCAAGTAGGCTACACCTCATTTACACCTCAAACACCTCACAAATAAGTGTTTGAGGGATACTGTCCATCCATATTTGGAATTAGGCCACAGCTTCAGTATCTATTTCCACTAAGTATCTATTGCCATTTCATTGTGATGGCTGAATGCTTAGTTAGTTGACTAACGAGCAGAGACAGAGCATGTGGGTGGCAGTAAAGGTGGAGATGGTGTAGTCCACTGGCAGAGAAGCAAATGGAGCCGTTGTAACCAGGAAGTGTATTCTGTATTACAGCACTTACTTTTTCATAATCAAACCCATAAGGTATTCAGATTAGCCAAATGGACACTGAAAGCCTGGATAAAAATGTAAAGAATGTATAAATGAAATTAGTTTAGTGACTATATTGCTAAATCAACCTTGTAAATGGTTTTTGTTGATAGGGAAGTGCATACAATTAACATCATGGATTATGCTAATGTATCAGGGGAAAAAAAATCCAAAACAAAATTAAGACATCAAAAAACAGCCATGTGCTGCATTTTTTCCTTCACCATTAGCATAAATTAATTACTACTGCATCAACATGTTGCATAAAAAATGGCAAAAATTTGTAGCTTTGCAGTAAGTGACAAAACTTTGAAATTCAGTTCTCAATTTTTAACGGAACTTGTTATTCCTGTAAAATCTCACGTAAAATCTCACTCCTCTTTTGACAGTTCATACACTGTATCTGAAATCTGTATCCATTTGAGCATCTCAGGGGCTAGTTCACACTGACAGCTCTATTAGTGCTCTTTCTCAAGCATACTTGATATCAATTTAAAAATCCCATGAGCCTTTTGGGCTTAAATGCCTGGTGACACTAAACAGCGTTTAAAGAAGTAGAAATAATTTAGGAATGATTCTAGATGTTTTGCCTGCACTTTCTTTATATTGCTCTTTGATTTGAGCAATTTTTTAAACAAATAATTCTTGCTCACATGCGTTAGGTTGGGTGATGTGAGCAGTGTCTCCTGCCTCCACCAAGTTGAAATGAAACCTATGCCACTGATCTTAAGTTTGTTTCCATGACGTTGTCCATTCTCAGCACCAGTGATGGCTAAGTTACCTTGAGAAAGTAATCCGATTACTGATTACTGATTACTCCTTTAAAAAGTAACTTAGTTACGTTACATATTACTTGATTTTAAAAGTAACTACGTTAGATTACAAGTTACTTTAGTAGTTACATTCAGCAGCAAAATAAATTTTTCCAATACTCACTTTATTGGAAGTGCATTTTTAACAGTAACAATGTATTGAAGCAGGTTCGGTAACCGAGGCAGAAACTGCTTAATCCAAAAATCCCGAGGAGGGAAACTTTATTGATAACGCAACCCTGGCGCGCGCAGGCTCCGCCCCCCCGTTTCGGGAAACCCACCCCAGTTCAGTCAGACAGCTTGTGAAACGAAATACCATTACAATTTCAAGCATTTTAAAGTAGGCGACGTTAGTCAAAATTCCAGCACTTTTCAAACGTGGAACACAAAGCAACATTAAAATTGGTCAGGTAAATGTTCCTTCACCTGTTTTTGAGGGGTGTTTCTTTACACTACCACATATCGTTACGGGAGGACACTGCACAGAATGACTTGTAAAACGTGCTCGCGCTCTCACAGGGTCGCGCGCAGCGTGCGGAGTCGAGCGCTACGGTCAGACGCAAAAGTAGAACTGAGCCAAGAAGAAAGCAAAAATATATATTTTACTAGGGAAAATATAAATAGTAACGCACAGTTATTTGGAAAAGTAACTTTAATCTGATTACTGGACTGGAAATAGTAGCGCGTTATATTACTCGTTACCGAAAAAAGTGGTAAGATTAGAGTAACGCGTTACTAAGTAACATGTGACATCACTGCTCAGCACACACTATATGCCACAACATCGCATTCAAACACATATGTCCTATAATGGCTTACATACAAAAAACACTGAATGAGATTAACTTGCCAGTATATAGAATCCGATAACAGTCCAATAAATGCTCTGATCATAAAAATAAAAAATGTTATCTGTGAAAGCCTCACAGACAAACAACATGTACAGTCGATTCTTTCAAACCAAATAAAATGATTGGACGGCCTATGTGTCTGTATACCTACCCAAAGACCTGCTGTATACCTACCCAAAGACCTGCTGCGTGCACTCTGAGGTGTGCACATGTGTGGAGTGTTTTGCAGGGAAAGTTAATAAGAATGTCAGAGAAAGCTATATCAGTAGAAACAGTGGGCAGTGAGAAAAAACACAAAAACAAAACAAACTGATAATGAACTTACATTGAGATCCTAAACTTTGCTTAAAAGGCAGACATAGAGAAGAGAGAAGTCAGGGACAAAAAAAGAGGTTGGCCAGTTAAAGCAATAAGCCAAACCAGAGTGAACATTGGTCAAGCATGACTTTCTAACGGTGGAGAAACCTTAGAAAATAAAATTCTAGAAAGCAATGCCATGTTTGCTATTTGTTCAGTTCGACAGGTAATTATATGGTTTGTTTTGTTTATGGGTGAACTTTGTTATATAATATTTCCTGAATTATGTAGCCAATGTAGCTAGCTAGCTAGCAAATATATAAATATATATGTGTGTGTGTGTGTGTGTGTGATGAGGTAACAGCTCACCCAATCATCAAACCCTTAGCTACAGCTCAAATAAGGAAAGTACTTACTTGATGGAGGGGCGGTTCTGCCCGGTGGCCCCTCTTCTAGTCCTGGGTCATTAGTACGCATACTCGATTTTAAAATCCTTAAAGGGACAATGAAGTGATATAAGACCTGTCATACACCTCACTCATATAAGCGGTATGTTTGTTTCTCTTAACTATACCTGATGTAGTAGAGTTCTATCTGCTTGGGGAGGGGCTAAGGGCTAGTATATACGGATGAGTTCTATCTGTTTGGGGAGGGGCTAAGGTGTAGTATATACGGATGAGTTCTATCTGTTTGGGGAGGGGCTAATGTGTAGTATATACGGATGAGTTCTATCTGTTTGGGGAGGGGCTAAGGGGTAGTATATATGGATGAGTTCTATCTGTTTGGGGAGGGGCTAAGGTGTAGTATATACGGATGAGTTCTATCTGTTTGGGGAGGGGCTAAGGGCTAGTATATACGGATGAGTTCTATCTGTTTGGGGAGGGGCTAAGGTGTAGTATATACGGATGAGTTCTATCTGTTTGGGGAGGGGCTAAGGGGTAGTATATATGGATGAGTTCTATCTGTTTGGGGAGGGGCTAAGGGGTAGTATATACGGATGAGTTCTATCTGTTTGGGGAGGGGCTAAGGTGTAGTATATATGGATGAGTTCTATCTGGGGAGGGGCTAAGGGCTAGTATATACGGATGAGTTCTATCTGGGGAGGGGCTAAGGGCTAGTATATACGGATGAGTTCTATCTGGGGAGGGGCTAAGGGCTAGTATATACGGATGAGTTCTATCTGGGGAGGGGCTAAGGGGTAGTATATATGGATGAGTTCTATCTGGGGAGGGGCTAAGGGCTAGTATATACGGATGAGTTCTATCTGGGGAGGGGCTAAGGGCTAGTATATACGGATGAGTTCTATCTGGGGAGGGGCTAAGGGCTAGTATATACGGATGAGTTCTATCTGGGGAGGGGCTAAGGTGTAGTATATATGGATGAGTTCTATCTGGGGAGGGGCTAAGGGCTAGTATATACGGATGAGTTCTATCTGGGGAGGGGCTAAGGTGTAGTATATACGGATGAGTTCTATCTGGGGAGGGGCTAAGGGCTAGTATATACGGATGAGTTCTATCTGGGGAGGGGCTAAGGGCTAGTATATACGGATGAGTTCTATCTGGGGAGGGGCTAAGGGCTAGTATATACGGATGAGTTCTATCTGGGGAGGGGCTAAGGGCTAGTATATACGGATGAGTTCTATCTGGGGAGGGGCTAAGGGCTAGTATATACGGATGACGGGGAAAATGCAAGGTGGCTTGATGGGTAAGGGGTGAGGTAATGGTTCCCTTGTTTTAAAAACTCACTCGTTGGATTGTTTGCAAATAAAAGTACCTTTGAGCACTGGATAAGACTTTTGGAGACATTCTTGCAGCCCTCTTTGGGAAACCTGTTAATCTCTGCACCTACTTATTACATCCATCTACATAACAAATACAATAACAACACTTTTACTCAGTTAACATTTATTTTAGTGCATTATGCTTAAAAACTAATCACATGGACATTATCCACATCTGGGAAATACATGAACTTTCAATTTTTCTTGACTCTGTGTCCACTTTTCTCTTTTTTGACAAAGACATTTCACTTGAGAGGGTGTGGGTAAAGCGATAGAACTGACTAAAACATGTCCCTAGCGTACAATATAGGAACTGCAGATTTTAAATAAAATGGAGTTTATTCTTCTTTAATAATCCAGGTTTATTCCGCGGGCTGGACTGAACCCCCTGGCACAGCATTCCAGCCGAATCAATGGCAACCTCATTTGTTTACATATAACTCTTCTCTCTGTCTTCCCGCTTGCAAAAAACTATGTTGTGATACATCACGAGAAAAGGGGTTGCACCCCAAATCACCGAAACAAACTTAAGGAATAATGGTGAAATAAACACACAAATAAAGTATTTTTCTGTTACTCGCACACAGCACCTGGATAATAGACTGACGAGTCAGAGTCAAGAGTCATTGGTTACCAGTTTCAAGTTTTGTAGGGGACTTAAGTGTGACTTCGACTCGAGTCGTTCACTCGAGTGCAACAACATACAAGTCTGAAAGAAAATATACCTACTTAAAATGGATGAATCTACTAATTGTAATGCACCACACAATCCATGGCCTCTTTTTTGAAGTAGTCGAGGAAAAAAGACTCATTCATTTTCAAGTGCCTTCTCTGCCTGCCTCAGTATCATACGATTTCTTCCTCCAAAAATTCCCCATACAATTTAAGGAAGCATGTAGAGGTAAGATAATTCCATAAGCCTACTGGTCATTTACCTTAATGAGAAATCTAACAATTTCTGGCAGCGCACCATTTCTTTGTGTATGTTAATATAAGTCCAAAATTATCATCGTACACATGGTTAGTTAGCTAGCTAGCTAAGTAGGCTATTGCTAGTACTCAAGCGAAAACTGCCTTAGCAACGCACTCGACATGTAGCTAGCTAGCGTTAGTTATTTGTTTTACAATAGTTCATAGTATTTGGAGCTTCCAACTAAATGCATTGATATTGTAAAATAATGAACATTTAGACATAGCACTTTACGTTAGAAAACATTTTCAGAGTCTGGAAGTGGAGGCTCGGATGCTCCTGTATCTTTTGCCGGACGGCATCAGAGTGAAAAGACCGTGTGATGGGTGGGTTTGGTCTTCCACAATGCTGGTGGCTTTTTGGATGCAGCGTGTGGTGTAGATGTCACTGATGGAGGGGAGAGAGACTCCAGTGATCTTCTCGGCTGTCCTCACTATCCGCTTTAGGGTCTTGCGCTCCGAGATGTTGCAGCTTCTGAACCAGACGGTAATGCAGGCGCTCAGGATGCTCTCTACAGTCCCTCTGTAGAACATGGTGAGGATGGGAGGTGGAAGGTGTGCTTTTCTCAGTCTCCACAGGAAGTAGAGACGCTGCTGGGCTTTCTTTGTTACAGAGCTGGTGTTGAGGGACCAGGAGAGGTTCTCTGCGATGTGGACACTGAGGAACTTGGTGTTCTTCACAGTTTCCACAGCAGAGCCGTTGATGTTCAGCGGGTGGTGGTCACCTGGTGCTCTTCTGAAGTCAACAACCATCTCTTTGGTTTTATCCACATTTAGGGATAGGATGTTGGTCCTGCACCTGTGTTAGCCACTGCACCTCCTCCCTGTATGCCATTAGCATTATAGCATATAACTTTTTAAAAATTGTAATGCAAATAGTTACTTTCCCTGGTAACGAGTTACTTTTATTATAGAGTAATTCAGTTACTAACTCAGTTAATTTTTTGAACAAGTAGTGAGTAACTATAACTAATTACTTTTTTAAAGTAACGTTCCCAACACTATATATATTTAACTTAATTAAGCTGAAGGTGCTGGAAAATATTGAAAATGGACCTTGAAAGCTCGTACAAGTGCTTGAATTCCACCTTGTAAAGGTGTATGAACCCTGCAAACATAACTTAGCACAAAATATAGCGCTGAAGAGTGGAATGCGCGAAGTTCCAAAAATCGAGAGGTGTACGAGCTCGCAACGCGATAGTGGAGCGACTGTGATTGCCTCACTTTTGTCACGCTAGTCACGACACTTCAACTATAAGCTAGCATTATAGGTGGTGCAACAGATTGCTTGTTACCACACATCCGTGACAACTTCTGCTCGACAGCATTTGCAATAAGTAACTGTTTGGTCCACGTTTGACCTTTAAAACCCTGTGTATTTCCTGACAGCAGACTCCTTTCTTTGGTAAAAGCTCCTTTGGGGCATCATCTTTTACTTCAGTGTTTGGTAGAATTTCTGGTTTAGAACGTCCCTCATTTTCAGCAAGCAAGATTTGCGCTCTGTAGTATGTGTGCTTAGCGGTACAGCAATAAAAAGCGTCCCTTGAGAAACACTTAAGGAGTGTGCTGCGTTCCAGACATGTTTAGGCTATTTAAACCGGTGTGGCCGGTATATGAAAAATTCTTATCATAACAAAAGCAAACATCGGTTTTGGGTGCCAACCGGTATACCGCCCAGCACTACTTCCTGTTATCTCGTACTGCTTTGGCGTACTGAATATGAGGGAAGTTCGGCATTTGGGACGAAGCCAGCGTTAGGTTAGCAATTTATACATTTATGGTTTCTGGACAAATATGCATATTTGTCAAGTATGTGCTGGTGGCCAACATGAAAAAAGCAACTCCTTTTTTAAGTTGCAATTTGATATAAAAACAAAGTTTAATAATATTATTGTAATATTATTTAGTAATATTATTGTTTGTCACAATCACTTGGTGTAGCTTGCTGAAAAGAGAAAATAAATTAATAGGCAACAGACAAAGCAATGAAATTATATCTTATGCATTTATATATTTTAGGAGCTACAGCGTGTTAGAGAGACAAAGCATAGGGAAGACTGCTCCAGTATATCTCAGTTCTTCTCCCCAGAAAAGCAAAGTCTAATTGAGAAAGTTACCACAGCTGAGGTGTATTTCACGTCTTTTATTGTGGAGCATAACCTGCCATTCAATGTGTGTAGGCACACAGGCAAGTTATATATGAAAATGTTCCCAGATTCTGAAATAGCAAAGAATTATGCCTGCTCTTCCACAAAGACAGCAGCTATGATGTACCTGACTCTGGAACCTGAATGCTCATAGGATGTGTGCAAGTTACACAGAAAAAATTCATACTGTATCATGGTTGATGAAAGCAATGATGTCATGTGTGAAAAGGAGTGGAGTGTGCCAATTTAGTTAGGTACTGCAGTGAAACACAGAGTAAGATCAATGTTTAATTTGTAGCCATGCCATTGTGTAATTATGCCAAAGCTGAGAACATCATCTACTGCACCTAATTATCCATGCGTGACAAAGGGCTTGAATAGTCCAGTTGTGCATGATTCAACAGTGACAACTGCAATGTCATGATTGGTATGAACAGCTCTTATCAAGAGTGAGGCCCCTTCAATATACAGTGTGTTCTGTCCAAGTCACTTGGTGAATATATGTCCCAAAACTTGCAATGCCACATGAAGAACTGCTCATTGACATCTACTACTACTTTGAGAAAAATCTCAAAAAGAAGAGAGGACCTTAGGCAGTTTAAGGACAGTTTAAGGAGTACAAAAACAACGTCCCAGTGAGTTTTGAACCATCTTCTGAACCAATAGCCAGCCTTTAGTTCTTAATTTGAATCACACAGTGACAATTTAAGTCTGAGGATATTCAGAAGAAGCTGGCAGACTACACGACGAAGCTGTATGCTTTTTTAAAAACAAGACACCTGTTCTTTACAAGCTAAATGAGTGTGTTGAAGAACTCCTGCATGACACTGCAAGTAGGTTTGTTGTTCCCAAAATATTGTGAGAGAACATTGCAGGAATTAGATGCAAGCAACCCAGAAATTTGCTGTGCAGATGAAGATCTTTTTGTTGGATTTTTGACAAGGAGGCATTTGCAAATTGAGGAAACACTCCCCCCACCCCTCCACAAAAAAACCTTTCAAGTTGCAAGAGCATTTTATGTAAGAAGCTATCAGAAAATATAGGAAAGGTTCTCAAATGAGAGACCAAATCTTGACTAATCTGTCAGTTGTCAATCCAGAGAACCAAGATGATGTGACATCACAGCAAGCTGTGGCTCTGGCTGAGAGATTTGAAATATTTCCTAGTGTGATTAAGGCAGATGCCAGAGAATAAAAGAATTGCCAGATGGGTGTCTGGGCTCCCTCCCTGAAACCCTAACCCTAGTTTTTGCAGCTTGGGATGTCTGTATATATTTGATGACATCTGCATTCAAAATAAGCATTCAAAACTTTAGCTTTGTTTTGACTAACCTTTTAGCTTTGCCTGATGTCTAGCTACAGTTACTACAGTTTGCTGTTTAAAGCTAGTCAGCCATAATTTATTGCATTAGACTCGAGTTTCCATAAAGCTAGCTAGACCGATGTGAGTACCATTTAAATTTTTTTAAATATCATAAAGTCCATTATGATAATGTGTTTTCTTTTGAATGAGACATGAGGTAGTTAATTCAGTTAATTAGGTAGT
Source organism: Brachyhypopomus gauderio (assembly GCF_052324685.1). Classification (NCBI taxonomy): domain Eukaryota; kingdom Metazoa; phylum Chordata; class Actinopteri; order Gymnotiformes; family Hypopomidae; genus Brachyhypopomus; species Brachyhypopomus gauderio. The sequence continues at coordinate 2,105,096 of NC_135218.1, forward strand.
TAATTAACTGGGAGCGGTTTAATGGTGGAGTTGGTTATTTTGTAGAAATCAGCAAGCATAGGCTCATTTTTAAAAATATTAAACCAAAAAACTTTCCTTGGAACCTCCAGCTTTCTTTTCAAGGGCTCTGCTCAAAACCACGATTGTGCCCTGCCTAACTGGGGGGTTTCTGATACAGAGAGATATAGAGAAGTGTGCATTGTATTGTTTTGATCACTTTACCTCATGGGTTAATCTATGCATCCCTTATAACTCTGAAGCCAATAATTGGATTGCAGATTGGAAAATTCTTTGTAGACATTATGGTCCATATGTACTCTAAATATAATACTACTACAAGTTAGTAAAACCCCAAAGTTTCCTACTGTGAAGCCTGCAAACATTTAACATCAGTTTCTGTGGTAAACAGCATTAAGTTTCCACACATTAGCCTTTCTAAGATCCTATAAGTGTCTATAAGCTCTCCTAAAGTGCTTTATTAATCAATACCAAATAAATACCAATTCCCAATCATTAACAAAGACTTAGCATAGACAGCTATGTTGACAAAAATATACAATTTGCCTTAATCTTAGAAATCTCCAAAGATTCTAAAACATTCATGTTTGTGTGCTATCACAGTTTTGCTTACCTAGGATGTATAAAGGGACTGAATTTTGTTTTTTTTTTCAGAATATATTGCTTGTCTACAGCAGAGGTAACAGTCATTTGAAGTTGCACACACGCTCATATTTTACTGCCCTTAGGGGCATTTTCCTCCTCCTGTAATCAGTTTTTTTAAGGGGAGAAAAATGCAGGACACGCAATTTGTAACAGCTAATCATTTTTATTGGTAAATGTCTATGATCAGAACTGCAGTGTGGAAACATTTCTCATTTCTAGCTCAAGAGAGTGAGGTGGAGGCGTGAATAACAAAATCTCTCTGGATATATGCTCCCAGTTACCTTGTGAGGTAGCTTTGCGTTGTCTGCTCTGAAATTTTGCCTTGGCTTCAAACTGCACTTGGTCTCAGAGGAAGCAGAAAATAATTAACTGCCAAGGACAGACATGACGTGCATGTGTGCATGTGTGTGTACACACAACAATGCACATGTGTGTGTGTGTACACAAAACGATACACATGTGTGTGTGTACACACAACGGTACACATGTGTGTCTTTGAAAAATACACCATAAAAAGAAGAAGATAGAAGAGTTGATTGGAAATCATCATTGACTGTTATAGTGATACCCTGTGTTTTCACGTCAGTAATACAGTAACATGGTGATATCAGTACAGTAAATGATTTTTCTATTCTCATCGCTTCCCTACCAGTGAGCTTCTGTTTTTTTTTTTTGGTTTTTTTTTACTGGGGAACCGTAGCTGTCATATTAAAGTGAATGTTTCTATGTGGCAGACATAAGAGACTGTGTTGGTCTCCCTGAAGCACACAGACTTCTGCTGGTCTGTCTGGGGAGATGAAAAGGAAAACGCCAGCAGCTCTGCCCATTCCAGCAGTCCACCTGATTCTGTGCATGCAGGATAGAGATTAATGTCAATGCTAACCCGTGGGTTGTCTTCTACCCATTCTATCAAGGGAAAGGATTTGACAAGCTACCACAGAATAGTTGCACATGGCGAGACACTGTTTTTTATTTTGGTTCTTCATTTGCGGTCCAACCTTTCAGTTTCTTCAGCAAGCTTTAGAAATTTATGTTTTTTTTTTCTTTTTTCAAAGCAGACCACTTTATGGAATTCATTCAAGTATAGGCAGGTTTTATGTGAGTTGTATTTATGAAGGGCCATTCCTGAATCTGGAACAAAGTATGTCACTATTGACTCACCTGAAAACAAGATATGATTAGAAATGTTTCATCTTTGTGACTTAACATATATATCATAGCTGATGTTTTCTAACTGTGAGAAAGTGAAATAATTGATTATAACTCAGTGATGTCTATTAAAATTATGAGATAAATTCCAGAATCCTGGCAAGTGGTCAGTTAGTTGTTGTTTGGAGTTTTTATTTATTCATTTTTATTTGATTATTATTATTTTTTTTAACCATATCAAATTTGGAGTCACTTTGCCTTTACTTACAAAGCTTCTGTGTTTTTTAGATTTATTATTTTTTATTTTTTTGCTAATCATTATCCAGCAGAGAAGCTCCAAATGAATAAACACTTTGTCGGCAGTAACCCACAAGGGAGTCGAAAGTGCCAAGAATTTAGATTCTGGCACGCCATGTCATACTTTATCTTAGTCCACAGAGAACTGTGGAAACAAGTTTGGCAATAGGCGTCCAGTAAAGCATCGCTTTTTTTTCTAACAACATTATTTAACTCTGGGATACTGAGACCTGAGGTGTGAAGTATGATTTTAGCGAGTCAGAGCGGATAGTTTAGTCCCCCTCCCCCGCCTAGTGTTTTAAAGGGAAAAAGGTGCGAAAACCCACATGAGCAACACTGGGCGTCCTACTCATGCCTGGTAAATACACACTGGTGAAGGTGAAGTGTAAGTGTGTTCTTGATGACCCGTGTTCCCCACCGTCTTAGAGCCGCAAGCCACGTTTGTGATTAAGGTCGTTCATCCAACCCAGTCAGTATTGTACGGCATATCTATATATAGCTAATGATTTTCAACATTTACCCAGTGACACTAATCACTTAGAAACCTGCACCAAAGGAAAGTATGTTCATTTCCTAGATAATTCCCTGACAAGTTTTAAGTATTTTAAACACACAGACATGGTGGTACAGTTCTACATCTAGGTTGTGTGTAGCCTATTGATGGCTGCTGGTAGTAGTTCCATTATATACCATGGCAGACCCATAAAATACATGTACGTTGACTAAAGTTGGCACGATACTGGTTTATCTAGTAACGATTCGATATCTTGCATTTTAATATCACCTGATAGTTTAAAAGACTAAAGACAAAGGCTATTTTATTTCTTCCATTGCCTTACAGTCAGTGTCTCTCTTAGTGATATGGTATTTATTGCCTTGGCCATTAACTTCCTGGTCCTCAGCTTTCTTATACTCATACACATGCACATGCACACACACACACATATACACACACACTGTCTGTCTCTGCTCAGTAGGCTATGGATGTTATCAAATGACCTGCTAAATCTAAACCGGGTGTTATCACATGCTGCTGCTCCTGTGCTATTTTCAGGCTGGATATGGGACAATATCAGATCAGTTTTCTTACATTTCTTCACCAATATCCAATCCATTGTTTGCTGACACGTAGATTCCAACATGTGCTATTGGACTGGTGCGATCTGAAAGGTTGACAGCTATCTGACACACCCAGCAGACGTGAGAAGACAACCGTCTCGGGAGACATCGGGTTAAACAGTTCGGGTGACCCGGAAAAGGCGAGCATAAGCTTAGCGGCGGAGAAATGATAAATTGAATGTGGTGGGGGCGCACGCGTGTTTGAGTGAAATACGCGCGTGGACGCCGCGTGGGCAGAGAGCAAGCGCGCGCGCTGCGGTGAGCGCGTGCCGTTGTGTGTCAGGCCTCTGCGGCGTCATTCAGCTCGACTAGGTGCACGAGGATTCATTTGTGGTTTGCTGGTGCAGCGCGCACCGTAAATCAGCTCGTGTAGTTCCTGTCCGACCACACCGGAGGCGTACGCTCCAGTGAACGGGAGCAGGGTGCTCTTTCTCACATCACACAACCGCAACAGCAGTGCTGTGCCTGCAGATTTGGTTTCATAGTCAAACCTAAAGGAAAACAATTTTGGCAAAATGTGATATCAGCTATACAAACATAGGTATGCACGAGGGCGTGGGGGGTAGCTGAAAAATAAATGGAAGATAATGATAATGCCATGTGCACTGGGGGTTATATTAGTTTGCATCAACTGCTTTATTATTTAAAGCTATATGAGCAATATGTTTATTGAACTGGACATGACAGGGCAATGAAGATATATTCATATTAAAGCAAATAAACAATCTAAGATTACATATAATTTAGTAAGTATTAACTAAGAGACAGAAGAGAGAAGGAACCAGCTGAACCTCTTAGTGTTTGTGTTCCAGTTCCTCTTAAGACACATGAGGTCTTCCCATGTTTTGAGAGTAATGGAATGAAAAGGGACCTGTGAGCACTCATTGTCATGGTTAGCACAGGTATGCTTCTGTGATATGAATCTACTGCTCTATCCTTCACCGGTACTCAAAGCACAGTGTGGGTTGAGAGGTTAAAAAGGTCTTAGGATGTCAAATACAATGGGAAGTCAGACAGGCTTAATATGTGCATTCAGTTGTTCATTATCCAGCCGAATATAACACTGTATTAGAAACTAATCCTTCATGGGCTTATGTGCCACTGTGTTGAGAATTAGTATTGGGCAAAACCCAGAGTTTGGATACTATAGCTGAAACCAAGCATGCCACTAATTACTGATAGATGCACTTTGATAAACACAAAAAACCCTTCCTAGTTTTTCCTGTTTTGTGATACAATCTTAGATCCATCTGTAGATTTACTTGTTTTCCTGTCATCATCATTCATGTTCAGAGAGTAAACAAACTCTTCTTTTAACATAGCAGATGTTATGCATCTAACTCACTCTGTTCACACTCTTCCTCCTCTTGCTCCTCCTCCTCCTCCTGCTCACTCTGCTGAGCTGCATCTCTCTTCATTAAGTGCTCGTGACGAAAGGGCAACACGGAAGAGTAGATTTGATAAACACTACCACGCTGGTGCGCCTGCAGAAACAGCATATGCTAGCGAAACTCCTCCTCCCCTCGAGCCTCGTGCTGCGCTGGGCGTCTTCTCAAGGCCTTCGGTGGAGCAGATGTGAGCGAAGATCTCGTTCGCTACCGCAGCTGCCAGTAACGATGATGGGAACTGTTGGTTGCATGCCTAGGGCGACTTATCAATAATGGATCAAATTGGTAGGCAACATTAATTAGGGGAGAGATGAAGAGCTCGTGTTTTGTGTGTGTGTGTGCGTGTGTGTGTGTGTGTGTGTGTGTGTGTGTTTGTGTGTGCGCGCGTTTATGTGTTCTCTCCTCTGGTTTGCTCCAGTCTCAAGTCCAGAGCATATGCTAGCACTAGCTGCACTAATTGTTTGACACTTTTTGATTATGGATATGAAAACAATTCCTCTTGAGTTCAGATCTGAAAGTATCATGATCGATCACCTCAAAGACAATTGTAAATGAGCTACTTAAAAAAAGCTTTGCTAGTCCTTGATACGTATGTGTATTCTGTTCATGTCCTATTGTGGGTGAAAATCTCATCAATATAACAAATGAAATATCTCGTACATCTCCACAGAGGATTCTGAACATTTGATAATTGTCTTTTAAGGTCTGTATGGTCACTGTTTGAACATCTATGCTGGCGGTGATAGAGGCCACATGCGCTTTTCTGTGACTTAGTTTCTTTTGACTTTCATGGTAGATTATTCCTTTTCACAGCTTTTATCTTCCCATTTAATTCCCGAGCAAATCGAGAACTACCGAGAACTATTTGTGCTGTGAATTATGCAGCAGTATAAATTTAATTAACCCAAAGGCAAGAGTTTCAGCAATTTGCATGACTAGAGGATGATGAGAGTGATTGCACTGGTTTGGATGACACAGGGAAGCTCTGTCTAGGTAAGGGATCAGCTCAAGCAATGCTGTCATTTAGTTTATCCCCAAACCCCTCTTAGATGACAAGTGGAAAATAGTGGGGAAAAAAACAATAGGAGAAAACATAAATGATATTCAAAAACCTCTCAGCAATTCCCTCTGTTGCAGTTCCAAAGCATGCATTACAACGAGGACATTTAATTAGTGCTACTTCGTCTTGGGTTTTTTAATCCGTAGCTCCTGGCAAACATGAAGCTTAATGTGGTGGAAAATCGTGATTTTAGAGGAGATGAAATAATGATGCGGGTCTGTGGCTTAATCATGTTGACATATGCGATCTTTCCCTTCTCTCCCCCTCTCTCTCTCTTTCTCTCTCTCTCTCTCTCTCTCTCTCTCTCTCTCTCTCTCTCTCTCTCTCTCTCTCTCTCTCTCTCTCTCTCTCTCTCTCTCTCTCTCTCTCTCTCTCTGTGTCCTGTAGGCAGCTGTTCATTTGAGGAGCATTACAGCAGTTGTGGGTACAGTGTGGCTCTGGGGACCAATGGTTTTGCCTGGGAGCAAGTCAACACCTGGGAGAGGCCTACCATGGACGCTGCTGTCCCCACAGGTATGCTCTCTCTCTATCTCTCTCTCCCTCTCTTTCTCCCTCTCTTTCTCTCTTCTTGTTTCTCTCTCTTTCTCTCTCTCCCTCCCTTTCTCTCTCCTTGTTTCTCTCCCTCTCTCTCTCGGTCTCTGCCTGTATCTATCTGTTCAAATTGCACCCATTTTTCCCATCTCCAATAGCTCTTGTCTCTTCCCAAGTTGAATTGGCTCTTCACTCTCCTCAGTCTCATCAGGTCTCCCTGTGTCTCCCCGCGTCTCCCCGCGTCTCCCCTTGTCTCCCCCACTTCCTCTCCTTCACTCTTTTTTTGGTTTAGCATGCAGAAAAATGGCAATCAAGCCTGATGTCACTCTTACTCAGCTCCTCTAGCTGTCTGCAGCTGCGCATCACACGTGTCCCTTCCAGCCAGTGGAGCTAGCCCACACGTGCCACATACGTGCCCCACACATGCCCCACACGTGCCCCACACGTGCCCCACACGTGCCCCACACATGCCCCTCCCAGCCAGTGGAGCTAGCCTCACAGCCCCAGCTTCCACTCACGGCAGCTTAAGCGGCCTCACTGACATCCAGCTTAAGCGGCCTCACTGACAGGCAGCTTAAGCGGCCTCACTGATGGACGCCTACACTGTGACGCTGAGACTGCTCACGCACTGCGTGGCACTTGCACGACTGCGGCCAAGTAATGTGCTTCTGTCGCCGCTGAAACGAGGGCGTACTGGGTCTTGTGTCCATGAGTCCATCTGGCAGAGGAAAGAGGAAGTTAAAGATCAGCCCTCAGCCCGTCCTGGTTTGCCAGCATATAGGATATGAGGCCTTTGCAAGAATCAGGAACATGCGCTGTGAAACTGATGTGAAACCAGGCTAAAAACATCAAAGACTCACTCCTTTTTTCTAGAGGAGCAACAAACAGGCCATGTTTTGTGAAAATATGTGAGTGCTTATTAATAAATCAACAACACGAAAGGTACCATCTGCCCACATATTGAAGTCATCACTATGTGATTTTCTAATCAGGGGGGTTGAGGGGGCTACTTCTCTGTGGCTCCCATGGAGATACACCTCTAGCAGACGGTCTCTCTGCTCTGATTGAGTCTGGCTTTTAGTACAGTGTTACTTGAATTGCACTTGAGATGCCAAAGATGTGATGGAGGAGGCTGGAGAATGTTGAGAGAAAGAGAGAAATATGAGGCAGGTGTGAAGAAGACAGGGAGAGAGAGAATGGGGAGAGAAAGAGAAAATGTGTGAAGGGCAAGGAAAGAGAAAGGAAGATGGTGGGAGAGGGGAAGCATTAATATGTTCTTGTATGACAGGTCATGTAGCTTGTCACGAGTGCAGCATACGTGGTCCAGCGTTATGAAAAGAGAATGATGAATGTGTGTGAAGATCCTGAATGATATATCACAAATCAGGTGGGCCTCAACACGGACTGTGTCCATGCCGGGGAATGCAGAGAACGCTAAAGCTGCTGTCAGTAAGATCTGTTGGTCCAAGATTGACGAGAGTCCCCTTGGTGACATCGGGCTTGGCCGTGCTCCACTGTGACACTGAGAAGGGAGGCACTGGGCTACACACACGAGGTGGAACCCTGCCTTGTCACGACTCTGGTTATTCAGCTTGTTACGGAAAGCGGCTGCTATGTGTTCGAATATTGCTCCTGTTCCCCAGAGGACAAGGCCAATGCCTTAGTGCGGTTTCTTCTGGGGGTGGGATGAGTGTGGGGGGGGCTGTCGTGTCAGATCGAGCCTGCACGCGGCTCAGATCTTTGCTGCCTGGAAAGAGATGCGCTTGCATGTGTGGAGGAACATCAGGGTGAAGCAACGCTCCGTCTTCCCTTTCCGAACTGTTCCTGGAGCGTCCATGCTAGCTCCTCCAGGGGAAACACCTTCCCACTCAGCTGTGAGGGCCAGACTCACATGAGTCACAGGCGTTCCTGCTGTGCCCGACAAGACCACAGCGCAGCTCAGATGCACACCTCAAACCACACACCTCAAACCACACACCTCAAACTCCAGTCAAGCACAGGGGTGCTACTGTGTTATTTTTATGCTGAGTTAAGGCACATCATTCCATGTAGCCTGTGGTTATAAATTTTCGCATGGAGGACTCAAGATAACAATCCTCAAAATTTGAGCAGCCGTATACGTCACACTTGTCCTGCTATGCCATGAGATCTCTGGTAAAGAAACAACAAAACATGCAGTTTCCCAGATCATTTCATCACCAGCCAGTTATAAGCTGTGACCTACTGATATGACCTGAAGTCAATTAACGGTAACCCAAGGCTACTTTCTAACTCACAGCCCCGTGTACCGTTAAATGTGACATGACTGTGTTCACTAGTGCAGGTCGCTAGCAGTGTGAGGCGTTTTAGTGGGCTCGGTTCCTGGCTCTGCTGCACGCTCGGCCTTCACCCGCCTAACAAGCTGTTGGAGGAGGCGGAGCCATATCGGTCGGCCCTGGATATTCATCGAGCTCGGAAATGACAAACCGCACCTACAAGCTTCATCAGGCGTTGAGTCTGTCCTCACTCCAGTTAGAGCCATGGACGGCACCTATGTTAGAGGCCTCCAGAGGAATATGTTGGACCAAGGGAGTTAGATTTAGGGTAAAAAAGATCAAGATCACCCCATTGCCCATTCTGCTCCTACTTCTGTCATTGGATGTGTGGAGATTAGATTGGCATTTAATTCGGTACCTAAATCTGTTCTAGTCTATTTCTAAGAATTGGTCATTAACAAATGATTTGTCTGCAAATGAAGGACCACTTTATTCCCCTCGTCTCTGGCGAAGACAGATCGTCTTGACCTAAATTCCTCTTATTTTTTGTTTTTCTTTTCTTCTCTCTGCCATTTCTTTGATAAATTTCTTCCAAGGCTCTTGAAAGACATTTTGCAGTTCTATTACCAACTTTTAGTTTGTTGGGTATCTTAGAAACAATCATTGAAAATCCCATCCACCCAGATCATCTCCCCAAATCATCCAGATATGATGGATTTAGATATTTACTGCTCTGACATACCCTGGAATCGTAGGTCTGTCTCGACACTCAGCACTTTCAGAATGGTAATGGAGTTCAGAATTATAGGTTGTCTGAGCAGAACTGTATTAATGCCAGCGGTGGGCGCTAGATGGGGTCTGATGAGGGTAAAGGGGTTAACTAGCCTGTCTCCTTATTTTTGTTCTGGGTGATGATTAGAGTGCTCTCGTGCACCGCGCGCCTTGATTGCATGTCTGATTTTTCCCTCCGTCTGCGCGGAGGACTGGGAGGAGTCACAGGGGCAGCTATTGATGCAAAATTGACAAGAAATGCAGCAAGCACATGTAAGCACACACACACACACACTTGCACGCGCACACACCCAACAACTTCAGCAACAGCCGACCAATTGGGAATGTGAATGATTAAACTTCTGATAGCGTCCGTTTTTGCACGGCGCAGTAGCACATTTTGAAAAGGCAGGACACTTCGATGCAAATTGTGCTGCATAAATTCCACTTCTTTTCCTTGTGAATTTCTCTTCGTTGCAGTAAGTCAGTTTAGTACCGTGTGCTTCAGCCGTACTGACAGCGTCCTGAACCATCTTTCAGTCAGCACATTATTTAATAAGGACTTATCTTTGAGGAGTCAATCCTGAATATATTAAAGCATGCTAGAAGGAGAGGGGGAGAGAGAGAGACAGAAAGAAAGAGAGAGGGAGAGAGAGGGGAAGAGAGAAGGAGGGAGAGAGAGAGAGGACAAAAAGTCAGGCAAAGATATGAAGTGGAGCACTCCCTCTCTTTCAACAGAAAAGGATGTGATCGAGGCTTGTCCTTTTGAGTGACACTAATTCCCCTGGCAGGTTGCCTCTTCACACCTAACTCTCCTGTCATGGACATATGACGGGCCAGCAGGCCTTCCTCAGAGCACATGGCCAAGGGCCCTTGGAACAGAAGGCTCACTCACCCATACTGGCACTGCCACCATGCCAATCATCCAGCTGCTCAAGTCATATTAAAAATATGTGCTTAATCCTCATCTTCACTCATCTACAGCAGTGATGGAAGCAGCGGGCAGTAGAGATGTGCTTCAAAACAGCAGATTTATGTGTCTGAAAGATTTTAATTCAGGGACAAAGGGAGTGAGACACACACAGGCCACGTGATGAAGCAGGAGGGAAGGTGATGAGCTGAGTGCATAACAGACTCCAGGTAGTGGCAGAGCTGAGAGACTCACAAGAACAAAAGGGGTGTGAGACAGAGAGCTGGTGTGTGAGACAGTGCAGGAGATGGAGGGGGGTGGAGGGGGGGGTGATGGAGGGGGGGGTGGGTGGGGGGCTGGAGGGGGGGTTGTGGGTAATGGATTGAGCGGCACATCACGGCACATGCCGGCTCTGTTTACTGACTTCGAAACAGCTCTAAAGTGAAGCAACTCTTCGAGAAGAGGCTGCTGGAGTCTCCCTGCTGTGCTCTCACTTCTCAGCTGTCTGACTCACACCTCTCCCCCTGCTCTGTATTTCTCTCTCTCTTTTTCTCTCACTCTCTCTCCCGTATCACCCGAAGTCATCACACCTTCTGCTGACACGCTGTTTTCATTAAGCCTCAATCTAGCCCTACAACTTCTAGAGCACACGCACACACACACACACACACACACACACACACACACACACACACACACACACACACACACACACACACACACACACACACACACACTTGCGCATGCGCGCGTGTACACACACACACATACACACAATTACATTTACACAGAACGAATACTAAGAACACTTGGTAATTTAATTCAGTCAAATATTAATTTTTTTCTAGTAATTTGCCATGTTACATGACATTTTTTTTATTTGACAATATGTGTTCTCATTTCTAAACATTTCAGCATAACGACCAACACAATATATTCTGTTGATGTGAAAGTAATGTAAATGAACCACATTCATTAATGACCTTTGAATAACCTGTGTTTGCAAAGACCTTGAAGGTTCCTTTCTGTCAAATGTGTCATGGAAGCATTCATCTTTAGCATTGTTACAGAAGGCACGTGGCAGTTTGTGGCTGTTTTCTGACAATGATACATTTCCTTATTTTCTTCAGATATCTCTGAGCCAACAGGGAATTCTTTGTTACTGATGAGGCTAGCAAAAGTAATATAAAATGCTAGCCACATCTTTCCTAGGTAATAGCTGGACTGGGCCATACACCAAGTCATGTGAGTTGACCCTCATGCATTGACACTCAGCCCGTGGTTAACCTGGGCAGGTCTTGGAGAGTAATTACTCTGTGTGTGTGAGTGTGTGTGCATGTGCATTTGTGTGTTCCTTCCTCCAGAAAGCCACAGTCTCATCAGTGATTAAAGGTTTCAGCCTTTTAAGATTGTGGTTGCCCCATCAGCTTTGACTCTTCTCCCCAGCCTCACTCCCAGCCCTATCAGTCGTATGGAGGCCCAATATCTTGCCCTTTATGAGTTTTCTCTGTCTTTCTGTCTGGATAATACCATTTTGCCAATCATTTTGGTGCCAGTAACAAAGACCTTGACTTGCCTATTACACACAACAGACTTGTCTTTTGTTCTGTGAATGCTAACCTTGAGGCATGCTGTGTGTGTGTGTTTTTGTTTGTGTGTGTGTGTGTGTGTGTGTGTGTGTGTGAGAGAGAGAGAGAGAGAGAGAGAGAGAGAGAGAGATACAATTATCTTTGCTCCCTACATGCACAGTCCAGGATCTCTCGTTCACAGTGGGTGGGGGTTAAGTGGATAACCATATATCGCTGCCATTGTTGAACTAAGAAAGCATTTAAAAGTTGGTTTTGTTGCATGGAATGAGTCCAGAGAAAATGGGACAAGAAGAGAAAGAGTAATCACTCTTTATGGGAGGATAAGACGGCATTTATGTTGTGCTTCCTTGATCAGAACAAATGTGCTGTCCTTGGCACAGCTGTGGGAATGCTGATAGCCCCAGTCGTCTACTGCACATGCTTATTCTGCCCCCCGTGTCTTCAGTGCACATCATTCTCATCTCAAGAACAGAGTTACCATGATGACCACGCTGACCTGAAAACACTGCCATACAGATCCATTTAGATCTGTTTTGAGTGTGAAACGCCGGTTGGTCTACCGGTCAGTATGTGAATGTCTTCCAGCAAACACGTAAATCAAATCTTTAACACCAGCAGACAATTACGGATAAAATGTGCGTCAATTTATCAACTCAATTTTTTACATTTGGAGAAAATGTTTACATCTGTTCTGGGCAAACTAGGGCTGGCAGGTTTGATCAGAGCTCATTGCTCATGTATTCTCATATCTGCCGCAGTGTTTTGGGTCTGTAAACAAATGAGGCATTTCAGAGTTCAAACTCTGTTAAACAGAATTTTGTGCGTGAGTTAGATGTGGGCAGGTTCAAATGGTCCTGACGCTCCAAGCAAATAGAATTTAGCAGTGAATCTGAGTGACCTGATGAGGTCGTATAGAGAACTGTAAATGCAACACTGAGACACTTCTGGAAAATGCTTGTGGTTGTATGAACGAACATACTCGGTTAGAGCTATTAGTCTAACCATTGTGCACTAATGTAGAAACTTTCAAACCTGCCTGTGCTGTTACTCGAATACATTATATATGACATCATAACACCCACTAAAATGTTATCAATGTATTGATAATGTAATGTGTAATGTTATTAATGTATGGATAATGTAATGTGTAATGTTATTAATGTATTGATAATGTAATGTGTAATGTTATTAATATATTGATAATGTAATGTGTAATGTTATTAATGTACTATGCTCTGCTCCGTCAGCAGTAGTATAAGTCCTACTTTTGTCACCTTTAGTATACAGTTGTGATCAAATTTATTCAACCCCCACTGAAATAAAGTGTTTTGGCCAGTTTGACATTGATTTTGATCATTTCAGTCATCTTATTTACAATTATATCAAAGAGGCACTTATAAATTAGACAAACATAACATAATATTTATGATGGAATAACCACAAATGTCTTTACTGTGCTCACATCATTATCAGTTTTATTCAACCCCCTAGTGACATTATTTTTTAGTACTTAGTACAACATCCTTTTCCAGTTATGACAGCTTTCAAGCGTGAAGCATAGCTTGACACAAGTGTCTTGCAGCGACCTATGGGTATCTTAGCCCATTCTTCATGGGCAAAAGCCTCCAGTTCAGTCACATTCTTAGGCTTGCGCACTGCAACTGCCTTCTTTAGGTCCCACCAGAGGTTCTCAATTGGATTTAAGTCTGGTGATTGCGATGGCCACTCTAGAATGTTCCAGCCTTTCATGTTCAACCATGCTCTAGTGGACTTGGATGTGTGCTTCGGATCATTGTCCTGTTGGAAGGTCCAACGTCTCCCAAGCCGCAGGTTTGTGACTGACTCCATCACATTTTCCTCCAAGATCTCCTGGTACTGAAGGGAATTCATGGTACTCTGCACACGTTGAAGCTTTCCTGTACCATTAGAAGCAAAACAGCCCCAAAGCATAATTGACCCCCCGCCATGCTTCACAGTAGGCAAGGTGTTCTTTTGTTCATAAGCCTGGTTCTTCCTTCTCCAAACATAGCGCTGGTCCATTGTCCCAAACAGTTCTAATTTAGTTTCATCTGACCACAGTACACTGTTCCAAAACCTTTGTGGCTTGTCCACATGACTTTTGGCATACTGCAGTCGACTTTTCTTGTTCTTTGGAGTCAGCAAGGGGGTGCGTCTGGGCGTTCTGGCATGGAGGTCTTCGTTATGCAGTGCGCGCCTTATTGTCTGAGCTGAAACTTCAGTGCCCACATCTGACAGGTCTTTTTTCAGTTCCTTAGCAGTCACGCGGGGATTTTTCTCCACATTACGCTTCAGGTAGCGCACAGCAGTCGCGGTCAGGATCTTCTTTCTGCCACGACCAGGTAACGTTTCCACTGTGCCCTTTAACTTGAACTTGCGAATGATACTTCCGATAGTGTCTCTTGGAATATTTAACAACTTCGCAATCTTTTTATATCCATTGCCATTCTTGTGAAGAGCAATAACCTCTTCTCTTGTCTTCTGGGACCATTCTCTTGCCTTCACCATGCTTGGAAACACACCAGTAGATGTCTAGAAGGAGCTGAGTATCACAGTCCTTTTAAATCTGCCTAATTGGTGCTTATCATGCTTGATTGCTGCTCGTTGACATCCACAGATGTTTTCAATACCTGATGGAAAACACTGGAATGAACCTCTGTTCTTAGGAGTGGTAGTCGTAAAGGGGTTGAATAATTGTGTCAATGAAGAAATCGCAAAAAGGCCATTTAATACTTTATGACAAAAAAAATTGATGCTATCTTAGTTGCATTTAGTTCTTTAACAAGTCCTTGTAAGATTTCATTATGAACACAATTACAAATGTGCACTGAATTCCATAAAACCCTTCGCAGCATTGGGGGTTGAATAAATTTGATCACAACTGTATGTGTAATTGGCATTTGTACACATGGTGTGTGAAAGAATCACCACATGAATTCAGTGTTTGTTTGTCAGTAGGTGTGATTTGTGATGTACGTTGAGCTGTGTTGATCGGTTAGAGTGCATGTCCCTTGGGTACCACGAGGGAAACAAATGTTCTGATGCCCCAGACGCACTCTAGAAAATTGCAGAATCCATATAGCAGTACGGGACTCATCTAACAAAGATAATTATATACACACAATTGCTTCATAGATGGATTAAAAGGTCTATTTTGAAAATTGCATAGCCTTTAGTTGTCAGTTAGGGTTTTAGAGTGTTAGGGTGATGGAGTGTTAGGGTGATGGAGTGTTAAGGTTGTAGAGTGTTAGGGTGATGGAGTGTTAGGGTGATGGAGTGTTAAGGTTGTGGAGTGTTAGGGTGATGGAGTGTTAGTGTTATGGTGTATTAGGGATGTGGAGTGTTAGGGTTGTGGAGTGTTAGGTGCGTTTATGTATATCAATGTGTCATTTACCTCAGGAAATGACTTGTACATATCAGCTATCGTTGTTTCTCCATTTCATTATTTCTCTCATTTTGGGATGTGACTACTTCACTTTACATCTCTCTCTTTTTCTGTCAAATTCAATGCTGATAGTCATGTGCTATCCTGTTTCCCCAATTATGTTGAACAAATTAATTAATTCTGCTGACATTAGCTTTATAAATGATTTATCGAAGGAGTTAATGTGCCCTGTGTTCAATGAGACTATATGGAGTCCCTTTTCTCTCTGCTGGAGGATTTGAGCGGCAATAATATGACCGGAAAGATTCCAGTGGATGGCTAGTGAAGCAGGGCTAAATTAATTTAGTGATGCTTTAATAAATGCAGGGAGACATATGAGACACTGTGAGGCATTTTTAATGATGAAAGAGAGGCAGAGAGGCGGTTCGTAGACAGAAGGAGAATGTGCACTCGCTCAACAGATTGGAGAACAGACAGTCAGGCTTGGAGCGATCAGCAGGCCACTTTGCGGTACAAATTAATTACCGTGAAGGAACTACACTCAGGTCAGCTTGAACAACATAGATCACTCATAAGACTCCTGCTGTGTGGCCACGAATACCAAAGCTTCAAAATAGTCCTGGGTTCTTATTTCCACAGGGCTTCACTGTAGCAAGAGCTACATCATTGTGGCAAACAAGGCACAAGAAGTCATATGACTAGCTCACGTTGCTTTAGTTAACTGTTAACTTCATTAAAACTCATGACCCAAGAGCCTAGATCTGAAGGCGCTCGAATTGGAATAATTCTCAGTGGAAGTCTTGGGATCTCATTGATTCTGATCTACCTCACCCAGCTCTGCTGATAATGTGCTTACTGATATGTTGGAGGACAGGTCAAACCCTAAAGAGAGAGTCACTCTGCGGAAGGTTTGTCAGGTGTGTGAGGAAGATAAACCAGACCAGAGTCGCCCGTGCTGGAGTGTGTGTGGTGTTAATGACATTTTGTCATCAGCTTTTGCACTTTCATGAGGTTACCTAAGATCCACAGATCAGAATCGCATAATGCTTTGTTAATATTTACACAGGATTCATTACTGATCAACCATGGGACTTTTAAGCCATGAGTGCGTGTGTGTGTGTGTGTGTGTGTGTGTGTGTGTGTGTGTGTGTGTGTGTGTGTGTGTGTGTGTGTGTGTGTGTGTGTGTGTGTGTGTGTGTGTGTGTGTGTGTGTGTGAGTGTGTGTGCGCATGCATGTGTGCACATGTATAAAACCTGATAAATTTCACATTAAGCCATTTATACAAGATGAGCGTTTTATGGGCGAATAAACAAGACTAGATTCTGCACTTGGTTGATGGACACAGACAGCAGAGAGGATGAGATTTTCCTGTGGCCCCTCTTTCATCCTTTCACCTTTACTTTCTTCTTTTAAGAGGACAGACTAAAAATTGTCTGTGTTTCTGTGGAGTGATGCAGACAGGGACAGGAGGAGGAGGAGGAGGAGGAGGGAGTGAGGATGATGATGGCGATGCTGTGACTCACTGGCAGACGTCAGCTGTCCACTGGAGCCTTCATTTCACAACTCTCCCTTTGTGGTTAGCTGGGCCAAATTGTTACTGCAATGCTGTGCATTATATTTCTGAATATTCCTGCATAAACACTGCTCCATGTAGCTCAGTCATGGTTACATCACACTGCCGGGTGAAAGAAACACTCATAGTCTTTACTGAGTCTTGTTGTGTTGCCGTGTTTGGACTGGGTTGTGTTATGTTATTGTTTTTGGGAGGGGGGGGTGATACTGCTGTCTGTACAGTATTAGACGCCAGTTGTTTTCCTTTAGTTCCATTTAATTGTAAGGCAGGGTTCTGTCTAGATTTAGGTTTCATTTATTTACAATGCATATGTGTGTGTGTGTGTGTGTGTGTATGTCCATATATGAGAGATGGTGGATAGGTTTGTAATTGTATATCAGCAGATATAATCCCACACTTTTTTCTGTAAAGTGCCATTGTTGAGTGAGAGTTGTCTGATCAGCCCTCAGTGAGTAGTCATGTGAAAGACACATTTAGGAATTCACCTCCTAAGAGCGTCTGAGCTCACGAGACGTGTTTCTGGGCGGGAGGGTGGTTAAAAAAAGAAGAACGAAACTGGCAAATGTGTTGACCTTTTCTGTTAGCCAAAGCCAAGATGGACGTTCCTTCACTGCTACCTTGGGGGACAAATTACACATCTTTGAGTCTTCATTTTCTCCTTCTATTCTCTCTCTGTGTCTCTGTGCGTTCCCTTTTACTGTCTTTGCTTGCATTATGTTCATAGAAGGTCAGCTGCCTGGCTGGTCACTGGGTCTCTGCATTATAAATGAATACTTTTGTGTGGAGAGACTCTGGAGGTTGAATCATGGCAGAAGAGTGAGACTGACCTGTATGGTGTGCTTCAGTTGAGGCCCCTTTAGCACCCTGAGAAGTGACTCCTCACATTGTCTGTTTTGTTGTGCACTTGAACGGCAGGCTGAATGGCAGAAGCCAATGTTGGTGCAGAAACCAACCTTAAAATGTTCTGTCAATGAAGAAGTTTAGCAAAAAGATTTTGCTCTCCATGATCTGTTATCTCTCTGCACTGCTGACAGATTAGCTCGACTCAAATGCGTGTTGGTCAGTACTAGTCGAGAATGGCTGTTGGAACAATGTCTATGGAATTAGCAAAAACTGTTCACAGAGGGCCTTGGGACTTAATAGACATATCTTGTTGTCTTTCTTGTTTTGTTTATCTTTTTATGTGTGTGCATGTGTGTATATATGTGTGTGTGTGTGTGTGCGTGTTTGTATGTGTGTGCATGCGTGTGTGTGTGTGTGTGTATATGTGTGTGTGTGTGTGTGTGTGTGTGTGTGTGTGTGTGTGTGTGTGTGTGTGTGTGTGTGTGTGTGTGTGTGTGAAGCCCATGGTCAGGATCCCACTAGAGTACCAGTCCTGGTCTCTGGCTGTACACCGTGACTCCTCCCTTCCTGTTACTGATAGAAATGCTAGCCAATGGGGAGGGTGGATTGGGTCACATATACAGACTAGGGCGGGTGTCTGAGTGTAATCAGCTAGTACAGGGCATGAGCAGCAGCTGAATACTGCAGTAGTGATTACCTTCGTGTGTGCTAGTCTGAGAGGGCAGAACTAGCTAGTGGTTTCTCTTTCAATCAGGCCAAACTGAAATACACTTGGTTTTGATCTGTTATTTAAAACAACACAATTATTGCAGTGTGACTTTTTGAAAAAGCAAAGTGCTTTTTAAAACGTTCAATGATTGCTTTGAGACAATGGCTGTGTGCAACTATTGCAAAGTATCTTCTTTGTCTTTGAAAATAAGGAAGCAATCAGACAGCCACCTCCCCTCTGGTATCAGACTGCACCCTCATTATATCAACGGGCTCCACTCTTCCTTTTCTTCACAGATAGTATCCATTGTCCTAGTTTCAGCTTTATAGTCTTGCTCTTTCTCTCTTCTCTCTCTTTTGCTTGATCTTCCTCTTTTCTCTCTCTCTCTCTCTCTCTCCCCCTCCCTCCGTCCCTCTGTCTGACAGTTGTAGAGGAAGGAAAGGCCACTTATTACCTCAATCTCAGCCCAATCAGGCTGCAGAAGAAATGGGGAGATGGTGGGTGGACATGTATTTTTATAGTGCCTCTTCTTCTCCGCCAAGGAGAACTGCTTCTCCCCTCTGACAAGCATGGCTGACTGTCCCGCCTCACCCTGTCCACAGGCCGTCTCCCAATTCCCCCCGCCGCCTCTCCTGTCCGCTCCAAGAGGGTTTACAGGCCTGAGCGGGGCTCTCTCTGAGCGTGTGCGTTTTCAGATGAGAGGGAGCTGGGGGTGTGTTGGTGGGACGCAGTGGATGGCACAGCCCGACTGGGTCCTCACTTTGAGGTGAGAGGAGCGTGGAGTTGTAGGCTGTAGGTGATCAGGCGAAAGATAACGTGAAGCTTACACGTGCAGTTTGTGGTGTCGGTGTTCTAACGTGTGGCAGGGCTTGAGTGTGAAATGCTCCCCCACCACAACACGCAGAAACCAACCTGGGCTTTATGTCTGGGCTATACAGATAAAGAAAGATTTCAGACATCAGTAATCAGATGAAATTAACTGCCATGAGTCAAAGCTGCATTTGAGATCTAAAATTTAATTCAGAACTACATAAAACTCTTAATGTTAAACTCTTGGTTTACATTTACTGGAGACATCTCATTTTGAAATGTGCACACACGTGTGTGTGTGTGTGTGTGTGTGTGTGTGTGTGTGTGTGTGTGTGTGTGTGTGTGTGTGTGTGTGTGTGTGTGTGTGTTGTATGTGTGTGTGTGTGTGTGTGTGTGTGTGTGTGTGTGTGTGTGTGTGTGTGTGTGTCAGTGTGTCATCATGCATGTGTGTGCGCCAGTGGGGAACCGTCAGGGCCCTCTACGCCCTCTCAGAGGGTCTAAAAATATTCTTAGAACATAAATATATATAATATAATTTATCCAATTTTATTTTATCTACTTACAGTTTGACAATCAACATCTAAACTATTACAAAAATAATATTAGCAAATAAATTATTCAACCGTGTCTATTCAATCTGTGTTGGAAGGTGAGGGGTTAAGTGGAAGCCTGTGAGCCTGTGTCTCCCTGTCACATTGAGCTCCCCAAGCCCTCCGTTTGGGCGTGTGTTTATGTCGTCTGCGTCTACTCGTCTGTGTCTGTGGATCTCCGTGGGTGCAGTTACGTCTTGTGATAATCCGTCTCACCTGTGGCTCGTCTCGTAATCACTTGGGGTTTATGTGGTTTGTCTATTTAATGTGCGTTCGCGCAGTGTCCTGTGCTCGTCGTTGTCTGAGTCAAACATCTGTGTGTGTTCGCTGTTCTACGTCCGCTATCTGCGCTATTTGTTCTGTTGTTATTAAAAGTTGCGTCCGTCAAAAGCAAGGATTCTGTCACGTCCGGAGCGCGACGAAGGATCAGGACTGTGATACCCCTATCAGGACTGTGATACCCGCTGTTTGTTTACAGAGGGCCTGGCAGTTATAATTCAGCGCAATACCAGTAAAATTGACAGTAAAATTGACCAATAATATCTTCCCTCTTAGTGGGCGGGCTTAACTCTATGATAATTTGCGCCCGCTGTGGCGACGCTAGCTGTCGTTAGCGTACCACTGCTAGCTAGTTTCGATTCATTCCTTTGATGCCCTCGTGCGCGTTGTTTACATATTCCGCTTCCGAGGAACATGGAGCTGTGAACCTTATTTTGCTTAAGAAGTTATCTAGTACAGATATTACTGTTTATTGCGTTTCTAAAGCTGTACTGTCGTCTCAATTTTTTTTCTTTATTGCAGTTAATTAGGAGAGGAAACAGGACATTTTTTTTTGGGGGGGGGGGGGGGGGGGGATGGGAGCGGGCCCAGGTTTAATGGTCACGGTTCACTACTGGTGTGCGCTCACTGTTTTCTCAGCATCCAAGCTTCCTTGATGTTACTGCAAACACAATTTACATGCAATCAGCACATTTTGCTGATTGTATTTATGGTTTTAATCATTCATGGCTATGAGGTGTATTCTAAACAACATACACTCTCAATTGACGTGAACATAATGGATTAAGTGTGAATTGTTTACATGGGGATGTAAACTTTCACCAGAAACCAATACAGTTAGTCACACACATCCACCCATCCCTCCTCCAGCACACCATCCTACCCCAACCACAGAACAGAGGATGGATGGATCTGGTCAGGGAAGACGGTCTGGTCATGTTTCAGCTTTTGAGATTTGGATTCCCATCCCAGATAACAGGGAAAGGCAATGAAAATCATGTGAGTGAAAAAGAAGAAGAAAAAACAGCCCCAAAGCAGGATAAATGTCTCTCAGAATTCTCTTTTTTTTTTTGCCTCACAACTATTGGCGACAGCTTGATAAATGGTAAGCCTATGGGCCCAGCGACATTTTGGTTGCTTTGGGATATTTTTATACCCAATAGGGTTTTTAATGACATAGGGCTGCTGGTCTGAAAACCCCCACCTTCACGCCTCCCATCGCCTAAATCACTTGACCGCCCTCTAAAATTAGCCAAAAGCTATTTTTTTTATTTATTAGGTAAAAAAAGCAAATACAGATATAGCAGAAAACACATCTCAGGCCTTTTTGCACTGCTGTTTTTATTGAACAGATTATAAATAACAAAAGTACTTTATCAGTACTGTTTACTCCTCTGCAGAAAAGAAAATTGTCTGTATAAAACGTTTGAGCAAAAGCTGTGATGTCCCTGACCTACTGATGAGCAGACTGACTGAGCAATGTTGGCTTGGACACAGAATTATTCATATGGGCAGTTCAGACTAGACAGCTCAGACTTAGCTTTGGTCTTTGAGCATGTGTGTTGGGTATGTGTGTGTGTGTGTTGGGTATGTGTATGTGTGTGTGTGTGTGTGTGTGTTAGGTATGGGGTTCTGTGTATGTGTTTGTGGGTCTGTGCTTTGGTCTTTGAGCATGTGTGTGTGCGTGCATGTGTGTGTGCGTGCGTGCGTGTGCGTGCGTGAGAGTGTGTGTGTGGGTGAGTGTGTGTGTGTGTGAGTGTGTGTGTGTGAGTGTGTGTGTGTGTGTGAGTGTGTATGTGTGTGTGTGTGTGTGTGTGTGTGTGTGTGTGTGTGTGTGTGTAGTAACTGCAGCTCCATTCATTGTCTTTGTGTAACCAATTTCTCCCTCTCTCTTTTTCTCTATAAATTTCTCTCTTTCTCTACTGTCTCCTTAGAATCTGTCCCCCTCTTTCCTCTAGATCTCTCTGTCTGACTTTCTTTCGCGTGCTCTCTCATTTTTCTTTATTGTGCTTTTCTACATTGTTCCGCTATAAAGTTGAGAGAGGAGTTAAGAGTTGGAGCGTCTTTGTTCTTGGAGATAGTTTATTCCAGTCCCACAACATGACCCGCACACCCTCGGGGGGACTTAAGCACCTCTGTGCAGATCTTCCCCCATGTGTAGGAAGAAGGATATTCTGAAGGAACCGTCTGACAAAATTAGGCACTGCTTGTCCTGAAACGTGTTCCCGTGTGGTGCAGAGGAAGCTGAAACAGGAAACACAGTGCCCGTTCCCTCAGGAGAGCAGTGACAGGGGGCCACCGCTGGGCCACCGCTGGGCCACCGCTGGGCCACCGCTGGGCCATCGCTGGGCCATCGCTGAGTCATCGCTGAGTCATCGCTGAACTATCATCAGACCATCACTGTGCTAATGCTGAGTCATTGCTGAGTAATCACTGGGTCACCTCTGCACCATCACGGGCCATTGCTGTGCTATTACTGTGCCATTACTGTGCTATTACTGTGCTATTACTGTGCTATTACTGTGCCAATATTGTGAAATTACTGTGCTATTACTGTGCTATTACTGTGCCATTACTGTGCTATTACTGTGCCAATATTGTGAAATTGCTGTGTTATTACTGTGCTATTACTGTGCTATTACTGTGCCAATATTGTGCAATTGCTGTGCTATTACTGTGCCATCCCTGGAACATCTCTATAAATATGTTATAGTCGACAACAGCAAAAACCAAAAAAAAAAAAAAAAAAACAAAAAACAACTTTTTGTATAAATGGCATTGACATTGTAAATTGTAATATGCTTTTTCTCTTGTTTTTACTTGAGTAGGCTATTGCCATTTCAAAATATTTGAAATTGCAAATCTATACTTTGGAAGCTTCTTTAGTTTTATATAATTTGCTCCTTTGCCCTACTGGCCCCTACTGAAAACACAGACAGGCTGGTTGGTGACAGCATGAGGCAAATTCTAACAGCATCCATTTATTGTTTTTACCAAGTGTTGTAAAATGGTGACGGTGATAAACAAGGCCTGGTTGTTCTGCTGCTACCGTAAGGAACTACTTCATTATTTTTAAACAAATCTCCCTTTCACTGCATTATAGTTCTGACAAAGGGTCAGTCAAATGAGCTCCACTACTTATCTGGCCTGGTTGTGGCAAATATCTGGGTTTTTCTGATATGGAGATGAGGCACTGTTTACCATAGAATGCATTTCATGGTGTTATTACCTCCTTTCTGCCTTGGTCTCTGTCATTAAGCCACAGCTATGATCGTTTTGTAACTTAGATATCTATAGACTTTTCTTTCATATTACTAATAAAAAAAACAGACTCTTCATTTGAGAACATCCAGAAATGTTTCTGATTTTTATCTGTTTATTTTTGCACTGAGAGTGAGGCTCAGAAATGTCACCAGGTCTTGTCTCAGTCTTGAACTGATTTGTGGTGCAAGCCTTTTGGTCTGAGAATGTCAGAATGGTCTCAGAATCTCTTTGGTTTTCATTTTGATACGTGTGCGTCTGTATTTTCAGCCCCTCCTAAAATGCCAAGAACGAAAACCTGACAAAAGAAAAAGGTCATAAGACACATAAGTCACTCATTCATGTTTTCTACACGATTCTTCAGGCTTTTTTCTAATTCACATTTAAAATCTGGCTATAAACGTGACCTCAGATAACTCATAAAATTGCAGAGTTTCACTCAGTTTCACTTGTGCCATTTAAACTGTTTGTGCATAAGGTTGCTCCCTTAGGCACAATGTCATTTTTCTTTTTTGACCAACCAACAAAATCAATGAATCTAACTGGCAGGAAAACAAAAAAAAACATCTTTCTCACTACTGAAAGTGTCAGCAGATTACGTTACGCCATTGTGAAGTATAATTGATTCCTTTATCAGGAGTCTGCAGAAATACACACTTTGATGAAGGCCAGACAGATAGTTTAGGAAGCCCTGTGTGATCCCTCACACGCGTGTTGTTGGAATAGTGACGTCACCTCTGCACATGCAGTGCTGCAGTAAAGAGGCCAGCAGGTCCAGGATCAGACTGTGTTGCAGGATCAGACTGTGTTGCAGGATCAGACTGTGTTCTAGGATCAGACTGTGTTCCAGGATCAGACTTTGTTGCAGGATCAGACTGTGTTCCAGGATCAGACTGTGTTGCAGGATCAGACTGTGTTCCAGGATCAGACTGTGTTGCAGGATCAGACTGTGTTCCAGGATCAGACTGTGTTGCAGGATCAGACTGTGTTCCAGGATCAGACTGTGTTGCAGGATCAGACTGTGTTCCAGGATCAGACTGTGTTGCACCCTTTGGCCGTCTGCGCATGCAGTGAAGCTGTTCTCGAATGCCAGGCTGCATCTCAAACCACATGGTCACGTTCTGGACCCTTGCTCAATCTTTCAAGGTGTCTTCTGAGTGCAGAGTTATCGAGGAGGAAGATTCCAGGTGAATCAACGATACATGTGCTCTAAAATGCATGTGGCAACTCAGTTTTGGTCTGGCCTATTCTTCACAATGGTAGCTTAGTGTTAGCTGTGTGTTGGGTATCTTCCATGCAATGGATGTCAAACCCATATCACACTTAAACTGAGATCCATTGTGTTGCATTTTTTCAATGTCCTGAGAGTGATCAAACTCCATATGGGAGATGTGTGTGTGTGTGTGTGTGTGTGTGTGTGTGTGTGTGTGTGTGTGTGTGTGTGTGTGTGTGTGTGTGTGTGTGTGTGTGTGTGTGTGTGTGTGTGTTGTATGAGCACAGCATTATTCACTGGCTATCATCCTATTCATTCTGAACAATGGAACCAATGTGTTGTGGTTTGAAGATGAAGACTCTCCCAGATTCATTGTCTACTTATAGAAACTTTAAAGCAAACGGTTATTTTACCATCATACTCAGCTCAGTTTTGTTTACTTCTTACTCTGTGGATTGTTTGTTTTTCATTTCTGTGCCCTGTGTATATATTTCATCACTGTCTACAGAACCGTCCCTATAGTTTGACACACAATACTCTTGGTCCAATTGATGCAAGAGGTGAAAAAGTGACAAACTTTCAAGCAGCACTTGAAAGTACACACACACAGAGACACACCACTTTATTAGGTACACCTGTCCAACGGCTCATTAACGCAAATGTTGAATCAGCCAATCACATGGCAGCAACTCAATGCATTTAGGCATGTAAACATGGCCAAGACGATCTGCTGCAGAATGGGGAAGAAAGATGATTTAAGTGACTTTGAACGTGGCATGGTTGTTGGTGCCAGACAGGCTGGTAGAAATACTCTGAGAGAGGTTAGAGGAACATCTGGCGTGTACCACCCACTTCAGATCTTACCACAGCATTTCTATGGGATTGAGGTCTGGATTTTGACTGGGCCAGTCCAGGGTGCAGATCTTCCTTCTCTTAAGCCGTTCCTTGGTAGTTTTGCTGGAATGCTTTGGGTTGTCGTCTTGTTGCATAAACCATTTTCATCCCAGCTTCAACTCACTGACTGATGGCAGGAAATTTTGGTCTAGAAGTTGTTGAAAGGCCTGAGAATTGATGGTCCCAGCAGGTGCACACACATATGGAGGAGGAGGAGGTGGCAGTGTTGACTTTTGTCCAGACATGGCACCTGATGTCGTATCCAAAAACTTCAAATTTGGACTCATCTATCCATAGAGTGGACTTCCAGAAAGCCTTGGGGTTGTCTGAGTGTTTTAAACTTGCAAAGTTTAAACATCCACCTTTGTTCTTTTTTGAGAGGATAGGCTTCCTTTTAGCAATTCTCCCATAAATGCCATGTCAATTGATTTTTTGCCTGATTGTAGACACATGTACATTTATCCCAGATACTGACAGAGAGGTCTGTGACTCTCTGAATTATTATTTTTATGGTGCTTCTTGGGGTGTTTTTTCATGGTCGTCCATTTCTGGGCAGAGTTGTGGTGATGCTGACTGTCCTCCATTTGTAAATGATTTGAGTAGAATAGAATAGAAACATCCTTTATTGTCCCACAGGTGGGAGATTTAGGTGCAACAGCATAAAAAGGTGATAAATAGACAGATTATAAAAACTGCACAATATCAACAACAACAATATGTTGTACAGGGCTATATCAGTTTTGGGTTCACCTGGAATGTACAAGGTGTGCCAGTATATTGAACCCTAAAACAGGAAATGCTATTTAAAATATAATATATAATTTACAATATATTAATTTATAATAATATAATCTACAAAATACACAATATTTGATAGATGGAACTAGAATATTTTGGAGATGATCTTGTAGCTTTATGCCTCGGTACAACAGTGGTTTGGTTTGGTTTCCTCTCCCTTTTAATCAGTGTAGCTCAAATCTTTTCCCAAGAATGTCTCATTTGATTGGTCTGATTAATTGATCACTTGAGCACTCATATGGGGCAGACATGGCCTGGTGGTTAGGGAACTGGTCTTGTGACCAGAGGTTCGTGGGTTCGATCCCCAGACCTGAGGCCATGACTGAGGTGCCCCTGAGCAAGGCCCTTAACCCTCAATTGCTCACTTGTATAAAAATGAGATAAAAATGTAAGTCGCTCTGGATAAGGGTGTCTGCCAAATGCCGTAAATGTAAATATGTTTCACCTGAGTCTTTTACCTAATTGACTTTATCAATGCAGCTGTGGTTCATTTACTTTTGCACAAGCTCTGATTCCATGTTTCATGTAGTCTGCTGGCAACTCACATATTTCCCTCAAAATAAGTAAGGACTTTGGCATCACCATCCATGGAGGGTGTGTGTGTGTGTGTGTGTGTGTGTGTGTGTGTGTGTGTGTGTGTGTGTGTGTGTGTGTGTGTGTGTGTGAGAGAGAGAGAGAGAGAGAGTATGGCTGTGTTTGTGCCTTATCACCATCAAAGGCTCTTTTTCATCTATAACTAAGCTTCTTCTGTGTCTGGAAAACTAGACCAGTAGGTTTGTAAATCAGTGCAAATTGGGTTAGAGTGTGTTACCACCTAAGGTACAGTTCATTTAGCATATTGTATATTTAGATGTAAAAGCTTTCTAATTGGAGATACATTGGCACTTGACTGAAAAAGGGCCCTTACCAACAGACATTTCCAGAAATAAATCAAGTGAAAGTTCATGGATGAGCAAAAAGAAGGCAGAATTTACCAAATGCAGATGCTGTCGATTTGATCTGATTTCCAATTGGGTGATTAGCATCACCACTCCTGGCTGTGACACTCCGCACCCTAGTAATGACACTTCCATTATTGATTTTCCACTTATCAGATTATTGTCACGTAGCTGAGGGGGCTGAGGGTTTGGGGCTGAGGCCTGTCAGACTGAATCAGTCTACTGAGAACTCGTGGGTGAAGGTCACTGAGCCGAGAGCTGGCATGATTTAAAAGGGTTTTCAGCAAGTCATGCCACACTGCTGACGGCTCTTACTGACTGTCAATCATATCGTATTCACCATGGCAGACAGGATGAAGCT
>NC_135218.1:2437500-2532500 GCF_052324685.1 Brachyhypopomus gauderio
TTAAATGCAAACAGCGCGCTGTAACATCCTCATTCTCCAGCTTTGAGGTGACTTTATTTGAAGTCTGTCATTCTGACCCAGTGCTGTTTGCTGTCATCTACCGACCCCCCAAATACAACAAGAACTTTGTGACTGATTTTTCGGACTTTCTGGCAGATTTAATGCCAAAATATGATCGCGTTCTTATTGTCGGGGATTTTAACATTCATGTTTGTTGTCCTGATAAACCGCTGGTGGAGGACTTTTTAAACATCACTGACTCTTTTAATTTAATGCATTGTGTATCCTACACAATGAACACGGACATACATTAGATCTTGTTTTTACTCATGGTTTATCAGTGTCAAACAGAGATTTGTGATGGTGGGATTTTGGGTCTCATGTTGGTTTTATTTGATGTAGTTTTTTCCTGCACTACACTTAAACCTTTCAGCACTGCTCAGCTCTGCCGGAGTTTTAACCCCCTCACCGCCAGTTGGTTCTTTGCTGTGTTCGATGAGCTCTGTCCTCCTCTTGATTCCACCTGTGTGGATACAGAGGAACTCAACTTACTATTTGACTCCTCTGTAAGATCTATACTGGGCTCAGTGGCTCCACTAAGATCTGTACAGCCTAAAGTTAGGCCCGAGCCCTGGTTCAGTGACAGAGTTCATGCAGCTAGGCAGGAGTGTCGCAGAGCTAAACGCAGATGGAAGAAAGACAAGCTGCAGGTTTCTTTACAAATGTTAAAAAAAGCTGGCGTTCTTATCAACTCACCATTAAAGAAGCTAAGAGAGACCATCTGTCAAATATTATCGTGGCAAACCATCATAACCCACGCATCTTATTTAAAACCATAAGCCTCATCTGCCAACCTGTGTGGAAGCTTCTACTGAACTGAGTGAAAATTTTATGCCCTTTTTTAATAATAAGGTCGCCACTGCAAGAGCTCTGATTACAGTTCCTGATTCTGACCCATCTGACGTTGCCTCTTGCAGGGCAGGGTTTGATGGGTTTGAGCCTGTGACGTTGGCACATTTGGAGCATGTAGTGGGCCTTATAAAGCCCTCAGGCTCTTCCTGTGATGCTGTACCACCCTACATTTTAAAAATGGTTTTACCGAGTATAGGGCATCATGTCCTGGCAATTATAAACAGCAGTCTGTCCTCCGGTGTGATGCCCATGAGTTTTAAATGTGCAGTAGTTCAACCCCTGCTGAAGAAACCTCGTCTTGATCACACCCTACTGACAAGCTATAGGCCCATCTCCAAACTGCCTTTTATTTCAAAAATTTTAGAGAAAATCGTTTACACTCAATTACTATCTTTTCTGGATGAGCACAATATCCTGGAGATTTTTCAGTCCGGTTTTAAATCTAAGCACAGCACAGAGACTGCACTAGTTAAGGTTTTTAATGATATCCTCCTAGCCACTGACTCAGGTGATCATGTGATTCTTGTCCTGCTCGCCCTCACTGCAGCGTTCAACACATTAGATCACAGCATTTTAATTTCTCGTTTACAGCACATGGTAGGCAATTCTGGCAGTGCATTAGAGTGGTTCCGGTCGTATTTGACCAATAGAACCATGTGCGTATCTATTGCCGGCTATGAATCCTCAGTAGCTCCCCTGCTACATGGTGTTCCTCAGGGTTCAATTTTGGGACCCTTCCTTTTTTCTCTTTACTTGCTCCCACTGGGTTCCATTTTAAGGAAACATGGTATCTCATTTAATTGTTATGCTGATGACTGCCAGATATATGTACCATTGAAGAGAAACGATGCATGTTCTTTTAAATCACTGATTTTATGTCTTGATGATGTTAAAGCCTGGATGGCGTTAAACTTTTAAAATTTTAACGAAAAGAAAACAGAAGTGATGGTGTTTGGTCCTAGTGGTACATGTGAAGCCCCTTCAGTTTACTTTGGTCTTTTTACATCATATATAAAGTCTACAATCACAAATTTGGGTTTTAAGATGGACAGTGATTTTAAACTAGATTGGCAAATGGGTGCAGTAGTGAAGTCCAGCTTCTTCCAGCTGAGGCAGCTGGCGAAGGTTAAGCCAATCCTTGCACGGGCGCAATTCGAAACAGTAATCCATGCCTTTATTACATCTTGGCTGGATTACTGTAATGCACTTTATTTTGGAGTCAGTCAGTCCTCCCTCAGACATCTTCAGTTAGTTTAGAACGCTGCTGCCAGGCTTCTAACTGGAGTGCGGAAGAGGGAGCACATAACTCCTACCCTGGCCTCACTACACTGGTTGCCCATGCATTTTGGAATTCATTTTAAGATTCTTTTATTTGTTTTTAAATCTTTAAATGGACTCGCCCCACCTTACCTCTCTGAGCTCCTACACATTCCATCTACACATTCCCAGTCGGTCCCTCAGGTCAGCTGATCAGCTTCTCCTGAAGGTGCAGAGGGCAAAACTCAAGCTCAGAGGGGATCGAGCTTTCTCAACTGCTGCACCAAAATTATGGAACGGCCTTCCAATGTATATCAGACAGGCCTCATCACTGTCTATTTTTAAGACACATCTTAAAACCTACTTTTATTCCTTGGCTTTTAGCCCAGCATGAGACTTGTTTTGTTGTTTTGTTTTATTTTTATTATATATTTTTATTATTTTATTGTTCTTATTGTTTTACTGTTTCTTTAGTAATTTTATCAGTATTTCTATTCTTACAGTTGCTGTTCCTTTAGCGTAAAATGTTTTCTGTTTTATATTTATTTTTGCTCTGTAAAGCACTTTGAGCTGAGGCTGTTTGGTAAAGGGCTATATAAATAAAGTTGAGTTGAGTATAGATTTACGTACCCTCCTATAATCTGAATTTGATGTTATCGCCAAACAGTATTCTGAACTAGTAATTTAGAGCTGTCTAGCTGGATGTCTGGTAATATCTTTCACTCAACATAATTTTCAAACAAAAGTTATGAACCATCTTCATTTTAACAAATGGCGATTCGGGGCTCGTCGGGATGATTTAAGCGAGTGGCCGATACGCAGAGTCACCTAAAAGAGTCTTTAGATGCCTGTCAAGGATTTCAAGGAGTTTTTATTGTCATTCGCATCACATTTGCATGGGGTGGAACGAAATTTTTTTTACTCAAGGTCCCGGTAATACAAATATACATTAATTATCTAAAACAATTTAAAGTAAAACAATGTAAAGTAATTTAAAGTAAAGAGCAGTAATGGAAGCGAGAATATATATATATATACACTATACACACAGGGCATAATTTAAGCGCAAAACAGTAAGTCCACAATAGCAGCAACATGTTGTACCAGTGACCAGAATTCAATAAAGTGACCACAGTGAGTAAAGTGACTTGAACAGTGTCAGAGCAGTGAGTTTGTTAGGTGGAGTTTATTAGTCTCCTGCCTAGTCCTTCTGTATACTCCTGGATTCTGCTCTCCCGTTACGACCCTGGACCGTCCCGACCACCCCAAGAGAACGTTACCACTGCTAAGCGTAATGCTAGTGATGTACCTGTCATTCTCTGTACACGTGATTTATGTAAATAAAAGCAGCCTACTTCCACAGATGGATCCCTCTCTGTTTGGTCAATTCGTTACAGAACTGTGGCCACTCATGAAAGTCAACTCGAAGTTAACTCGACAAAGATGAGCGGCGATATATGGACACATTTCTCCTTTGACTTTGAGAAAAACAAGATGGTGTGTAAACCATGTGGGACAATGATGTCAGGACAAATACGACAAATTAAACGACATCTGCAGGCTATGGTATTGATGTTTTTACGGAACCCACTTTTATATCCAAAGTAATATGAATTGTTCATAAACTCTATATGCTTTTCAGGTAGAGCAGGCCTACTGGTCATCAGTAAGCATAAGTTCAGGTAAAGAAAGTTGTTTGGAAATCTGTTTATGTGTATATTGCACTTGCAAACAATAATATTCTATAACTGGTTAATAAAAGTTTAATTTTGTGTAAGTGTATATAATGACTATTACACCATTTATATTATCATCATCTAAATTCTTTTGATAATTAGTCGACTAAATTCTAATGATAATTAGTCGACTTAAACTAGACTAAATGTAACGTTGGTCAGAGGCAGGGGTGACGCAAGTGCAAGTTATCGAATATTTATTCAAATGGGAACAACAAACCACTAGACAGAAACACAAAATATTGATGGGGACTACACCATACACTGAAGGGCTGACTACAGAATGGGTCTACGAGACAACTAAGAAAAGTAAACATACATAGAAACATCCCACAGCACACGCTACACGAACATAGAAGGGAGAGCCAAAATACCAAGGGGAGCAACGACAACTGGGGAGAGCGGGGCACAAATACCAACGCCAGGCGAAGTACGAAACAACAGAACTAGAATGAGAAAAACATAACCTAAAGCAAACCTGAGCGAACGAGAGACTAACAACAAGACATTATACGAACGAGTAGATAACGCAGAGCACAGCAGACAGTATTCGGGAGACAACATAAACGAACAGGCTCCTTGATATAGAACAAAGAACATGAACTGGCATAATAAGAGAAATAGGGAGGAATGGATGAGCAGAAAGGTAAGGGAGGACTCGCGTACAATGACAGACGACATGGGGTAGAACGGAGGGGTTTAAATACACAGAAAACATGGAGTTGAATCGAGACGCAGGTGGGAACATTGAGGACAGGGGCGTGGCAGACAGAGGAAACCAAGGAAACGGGGGAAACGGGGAAAACTAGGCGGGACCAGGGAGGAGGGAGGAGCTGGACATAACACTAAAACTAAAAACAACTGCAATGACTAAATTATGACTAAAACTAAATGACATTTTAGTCAAAAGACTAAGACTAAAACTAAATTAAAAATTGCTGTCAAAATGAACACTGGTGTTCAGATACATTTGGCTAATCCAGGCGATTTATACTGGTAATCAGTTTCACTACTTTACTGATTTTTGCCTTTTTGCATGAAATCTGCCTGAGGGAAAATGAGTTTATGAATGAATTTATGAATTAATTTATGGGATTAAGAAGAATGATGTGCTCAGAATTTAATTTGTTTAATCAGCCTATCAGCCAAAATCAGTTTGTTTACAGCTCATCTGACCTTTGACTCTTGGATAATCTACCTGCTTTCAGATACTTACTCTTTCGTTTCTCTTTGGGGATTTGCCTCACTGATGTATATGCATACCCTTTATGTAGTTAATTGTGCATATATTTTCATTTTTGATTATGCCTTTGTCTTTTTGATAAATCAGTAAAAATATAAATAATTTGCATAGACTTGTTACGGTGACAGTCCCGGACCCTTCCATGTGGGCGTGCCGCTACGTTGTCTGCGTGCTGTTATGTCCATATTAGTACTTCCGTGGGTGTGGGTTGTTTGTGAGAGTGTTCGTAGTCGCACCTGTGCCTTGTCTCGAGATTACGAGGGTTTGTGTTAATCACCTATTTATTGTGCGTTCGCGCAGTGTCTTGTGCTCGTCTTTGTCTAAAGTTTCGTGCCAGTGTGAGTGTTTGTGTTTTGGCTCACTCTCCACACGGAGCTTACACGTCTCTTTTGTTAAATAAACGTTCAATGTTGCACCGTCCTCGCTCGTCGTGCCTCCTCCCTCGAGCGCTGGTGCCTTCGCCCTGACCCCTCCCGAGTATGAGTTCAGGAGCGATGGGTCCGGAGAGGAGGAGTCCCCTCCGTTCCCGCAGCTCTTCGGACGTCCGAGGAGGAGGAGGTCAGCCCCCCGTCATCGTTGTTCTCAGAGTCAATGGTAGATTATGGGGAAGGCGACGAGGACACCAGCCCTATTCCCTCCAGCAACGCGACCTCCACCGAGCGCCACGGTGCGGAGGAAGACGTCAGTCCTCCCTCGTCCATCTTCTCGGCTCCCACCGAGTATTACGTGGAGGGAGAGGACGTCAGCCGCCCTCCGTCCATTTGTGCGCCACCCTCGGAGCGTGACGACGAGAGCGAGGGGGAGGACAGCGCCTCTGGGTGTTCGTGGAATACCGTCCACCTCAGGAAAGAGGTTCCTCAGTCCCCCTCGTCGGTGAGCAGCATGCGCCGTTCCCGAGACTCAACCATGTGGAAGAACCAATGTCCGTGGGTCGGAGCGTCTCGGAGGAGGAGGAGATGGAGACGGCGGAGGGTGAAGCGCTGGTAACTCCGGGAGCGCGAGAGGGTCCCTGCACTGACTGCGGTCCAAGTTGGGGGTTCGGCGCACCTCTGGAGACACCGCAGATACCCGCGAGCGCGCAGCACCGGGTTCAGACTCCGGTAGCGCCCAAGAGGGCGGCCGAGGATCTCCGAGGGAGGTCCACGGGCGCACCGAACAGCACAACGCGCGCTGGAAGCGCGGCGCCGAGGACCGGAGGGGCTCCGCCGCCTGTTCCGCCGGCTTCGCCTGACCCGCAGGCATTCCCAGGAGGGATAGTGCCACCATTAGCGCTCTGGCAGGCAGCCCAAACGTTGTCGTGGCTGCCTGTTCCAGTCTGTGTGTCTACCCCAGTGTTTCTCCCGAACCCCCTGTTCACTCTTGTGCCTTTTGTGTTTAATGTTCCTGTGTGCGTGTTCGTGCTTGTGCCCGTGTTTAATGTATTTTCCCCTGTCTTCCCAGGGAGGGTGTACTAGGGCTGCTCGTGGTTCCCACCATCGGGGGAGACGGCTCTCGGAGGCTCATGATCCTGGCAGCTCCGGACCTTCCCGTCAGTGTAGGTTCAGGGCTTTCCAGCTGTGTGGGACGCTCCGGGAGTAGCGAGCCCCTGGCGGGGGGTACTGTTACGGTGACAGTCCCGGACCCTTCCCTGTGGGCGTGCCGCTACGTTGTCTGCGTGCTGTTATGTCCATATTAGTACTTCCATGGGTGTGGGTGGTTTGTGAGCGTGTTCGTAGTCGCACCTGTGCCTTGTCTCGAGATCACGAGGGTATGTGTTAATCACCTATTTAATGTGCGTTCGCGCAGTGTCTTGTGCTCGTTTTTGTCTAAAGTTTCATGCCAGTGTGAGTGTTTGTGTTTTGGCTCACTCTCCACACGGAGCTTACACGTCTCTTTTGTTCAATAAACATTCAATATTGCACCGTCCTCGCTCGTCGTGCCTCCTCCCTCGAGCGTGACAAGACTACTATAGAATGCACTGACCCAACTGTCCCAAAGTGTGTAAGTTCACACATCAGCAACAGATTGAATAACTCTCCACAAATAAAATATCTAAGAATAATAATTTTGAATATGGCATTATTATACCTTGCCTTTCAGTAATTTTGAGTGCTTTGATATTGTACTGTAATACTCTTTCTTGCTATTTTCTCCAAGGTCACAGTGTTAATAAGGGAAACTGCTCCTTCACATATTGGTTCTTTTATTGGTGAATTATATGAATTTAACCCATGTTAAATGTAACTTCATTTCATGTTTTTGTTGGCTTTAATTATTATGGAAAATGCAAAAGCAAATATGGGCAAACGGTGTCTGCATGAGATCATGATGGACACTTGCAAAAAAGCTTTGCTAAATTTGCTCTACAAGCCAATTTTAACTGCCTTCATCAGTTTTGCCTGGGTAATGCACCAGCCAATCATCTTGTACTCTCAGTCCGTAATTCTCACGCTGTGTATCGTAAACCCAATCAGTCAGCAGAGCCCATCTGCAATCCCTTAAACTCTCCATCATCAATCACTGCCACTGCTCATCTGTCTCTGCCGGCCCACTGTAGATTTATGGCGGCCTCTGAGACAATTAAGCATGTTTTTAGCTGAACGAGAGATAGAGTGGAAGGACAGGGAAGTGAGAAAGGTGTGGAAAAGAGAGGGAGAAAGAATGTCACACTGCCTGAGAGGCAGACGGAGAAAATCGACGAGGAGATGTGGCCATTCTGGAGACGATTCCCAGGTGGCCTGACGGCAGCAAGGCCCATTAATTTAATCTAGCTGCCTTTCACAGGCATCTAAAAGAACACCACATGAAGGGGACAATTCAATGTAAAAAGATCATTTTGAATAATCCAAAAATAATTTAGAACACTCCAGAGGTTATTTAAGGGTATATGAATAATTGCCCATTGTAGTGTTCTATGATCAACAAGCGCTGAGAAATATATGTATTTCACAACATCTTTTTTCCAACTGATATTTCTGTCAACATAGAACATTTTCAGGTCAGACGTGATGTGCATCATAAAAGATATGAACTGACTTCATATTGGAACTTGTCTGACATGTTGACAACTGCACATATCTTTTATTACAATACCAAGACAATCATGAATATACAGTAATAGCCACTTTACTTCAATCTGCCTATTTTATGAAAGTTCGCCAAGCCACTTTATTTTACTATACAATTTTAGTCTCGCCACCAAACAAGTGAACATTTTCCTTTCTCTGTTTTTTTTTTCCAGACCACTCTGCATTCTCTGGTGAGTACAATTCAGTTGATAATGACACAGAGAAGTGCCTGGGCTAGACATGAAAATTGCAAACAAGCACAAGTCATTCTAATACCATTCCATTCATTTGTCAAGCTGCAGCCACTGCTAACAACTCCCAGATTTGAAGGAATACATTACTTTCCATTTACACCTTGAATGCATTACGGATGTGTCATATAACATTCCTGAAGGTGCTGTAGAAATTAAATAAAGAAACACCACATTTAACTCACAAGAAACACAGCATTGAACACTTGATGAAAAGATGACACTTGAGACAGAGGAATATATCCCAGCTGTGGAATGTGTCTGACTGCAATCAGCTCCATATGTAATCACCTAGAATATAGTGTCATGACAAAAGCTAAATGGCCAGAAAGTTTTAAACTTCTTTATCTAGCTGCATGGCAGGGGAGTAGATATGAAGATATGTGACCTGTAGCCTCAGATGCATGACACACGATTGAAATAAAGAATTAATGCTGACACAGTGAAACTATGGAGATTTGACATGTCAAGCCTGAGCAGTGGGCAAACCAGCCCAAAAATGTATCATAACTAACATTTCTCATGTATTAGAGCATTCTGACTGATTACATGATGTCTGTTGCCCTGTGTCCTGAGTTTAATAGTTTTTAACATTGTGAAAGAATCTTCTAATTCCATCCCATCATAAGATAAAAGGACAGGTGCATGTTGAGCGTGTGAAAGCAGAGACTGGCCTCTTCCCGTCACATGCACGTAGGTCAAGAACATGTTCATCTAATTTTGAAAAATTGGTGTAGGGCTACAAAAGCTTCAAAAGTGCTTCAGCAGGGCAACTACAATTACAGTCGAACTTTTAATGTACAATGTTTTGAGAATGAAAAGCAGAGAAAGCAGCAATTATGGAGATAAGTGCTCATACAGGCATGGTAAAACAGATGAGAAAATAAACATTAATATGATGGAGAAGTGTCTTCATCAGGTGGTGAATTATGCTCAAATTTAATACATGGAACTCTGTACAACAACATTACTTCATAAACGAAGAAACAAAAACATCATCCGTGTCCCTAATCTACTCCTTTGTAGTTTTTCATAATACCTGAACTGCCCTTTCAACCTGGGAAGAATTCAGAAGTCATATGACATATGTTCTTCATAATTTCATATGTGCAAGTGCGAAGCTCTAGAAAATTCTAAAAAGCATTTTTATCACTTCTCAATTGTTCTGGTTTGTATGAATTTCCAGTCTATTAATGATAGGGAGTGAGTTTCCCAAAACGTTCTTAGCGCCAAGTACTTCTTAACCTCGTACGTTTCATACGAGGTTACGAAGTACTTAGCACTACGAATGTTTCGGGAAACCCACACAGGAACAGGATATCATTATTGAATTAAACCAAATGTTTGGGTAAAAACTACTGTAGAAGCATTTCGGTTTTCCTCTCTTGCAGTAAATTGCAAAAATGAATAATATTTTAGTGCAGTTTGGCCCCACATGTGAAGTTTGTTTTGTCTCTCACTAATGAAGCAGATTCTGAGCATCTCAGTGGTGGATATTCAGGACGGTGCACATGCATCCATGCTCACTGCTGTACAAGCATGGACAGTGTCCATGTGTCACTATTTCCACTCCTCTTTTCTGTTCACATGATTGCCAGTGTTTTGAATCAATTCCATGTTTTCAATTTCATGCTTCTTTGTTTTGTTTTCAGTTTCCATGGCCCCTTGTTTAGTTCTCCGCCCTTCCTCACTGATTTCACCTGTTTCTTGTTTACTCATCAGTCCTTTGTATCTCGTGTGTATATGTACCTTGTGTTAGTGTTTTTTGTTTGTTTCTTATATGTAATTTTATTCTTATACGTAATTATCTTGTATGTCCCATTTCTATTTGTTATTAAAATAACTAAATAATAGGGGTGTGACGAGACACTCAGCTCACGAGGCGAGACGAGACAGGGTTCACGAGATCCGAGACGAGACGAAATTTTAAGAACACTAAAATTACAAATTATATGACTGGACAACAGACTTTTATTTAACTTTAAACATGAATTTTGAAATGTTTTATTATAACTCAACATGCATTATGTAAGAGACTGAAAAGTCCGTCGTAAAGCAGTTTTCATCGTTAAACGTGACCCTAGATTTAGATACGCTTTGATCGTAAATACAGTACAGAAAAAAACTAACAATGTTCTCATGCGTACAGCATGAGAAAGAGCGATCGCGTTACCGAGACGGGCTTATCGTACACAACACTCCCCTGCTCCTCCGCGCACCGCGCGAAATAAAATTTAAAGTTGGTGGTAACTCCAGTCCGTTGTTAACCAGACCCGTCCTTAAGCGGGGACTCACTGTATTATGTTCAAAACAAAAAGTTCTTCTCTGTCAATACAGAGTTCAAATAGTGCAAACACAGCCTGACCAAGTATGTCACTAAATTTGCTGCAACTACACTGCCATGTTCATTTTTAAGAATAATAGCATCCCCACACTGCTCCCGATATCCTTTACTGTCTCAACTTGCCAAAGCGCCTTTCTGTCCCTGCTACCTCTGTTCAAGTGAGATGTGTTGATTTGAGTACTGAGCTGTGATGGTGCTGTAAATGTCTCTGCATTCTGCTCGTATTAGTCGCGGTGTACATCATTAATTCCATACAATGTTTGCATATGGTCCACGTCTTATCAGTCACTCTCTTGCCATTTATCATTTCCACCGGGTTCCCAAAATGCTGCCAAACAAACGATTTGAAAGTATCTTCAATAGTAATACCTGTATTTTCCGACATCATTCTGACGTCATCAAATCTCGCGAGACAGATTTTTAACACGATGAGAAATCTCGTGGAGTTGCGTCTCGCGAGATCTCGAGACACGAGATCTCGTCACACCCCTACTAAATAACTATTTGTTATTAAAATAAAAAGCTTTTGACCTAGCATGTGATCCAGCCCTATCTGTCCTAGCGTTACAACAAACTCATTCTGCATTGGGTACAACAGTCAAACGTGCTTATTTAGGCTACATTCACATTACAAACCACATTGTTCAATTCAGACTTTTTTCCTAGATTGCATTTGGTTCACATTAATAACAGCAAGATACCTGTATCTGTATTTCATGTAAATGCCTCAGTCTACTGAAACAGTATGCATGCACACATTAATACATATACATCGTCATCTCTGTAACCAACAAATGTTTCATATTTGTAAGATGAAAACAAATATTGCTGAAACAGTTTTTTTGACAGTATCTTTTAAAGAATGTGAAGCATTAATTGCAAAACACACACACACACACACACACACACACACACACACACATATATATATATATATGCAGAGACAAGCAGATAACTATATATATATATATATATATATATATATATATGTATATATATACATACATACATACATACATATATATATATATATATATATATATATATATATATATATATATATATATATATATATAGTTATCTGCTTGTCTCTGCATTTGTAGTTGTGTGCTAGCATCAGTTCACTATGCAGAGGCAGCCAGCTGTCTCCCACATACGGAGGATGGAACTTATGACCAGCAGCAGTTGCAGAAACAGTGGCAGTCAAAGCTTACACAATCATTAGAAACCCACACTCTCCTCTCCCACTGTTCCAAGGTCTGACCCTCACATACACAAGTCCACAGAGAACCACCTCTGCAGTGTCTATGTGTATGTATGTTGTGGTGGTTGTTCTAGAAGTACCACATAGAACTTGTGCTAAAGGGCTGATGTGAAAGCATTCACAGAATCTGGAAAACATAAGTAAAAACACACTAATGTTCAAATGTTCAAGTGTATTCCCGTGTTCCTGTCCTCCCTTCACTGCCCTTTCATTCTCCTCTTGGGACGAATTCAGAAGTTACTTCAAATGATGTCAAGTTATGTGTGAGCGTGAGCTAAAAACAAAGACATGCACAACAATAATGTACTTTAGAATGCATGTAGTTAAAAAGGAATCAGTGTATTGCAAAGTGAGAGCACTGTCAACTCTGTATGTGAGGTAAAATGGTCTTCCTCCTGATTGAAAGAACCACTGCAAGATCGGCAGAAGGGTTTCACCTGCTCCTTACCTTAATTACAAATGGAGTGATTAGGAACGAGTGTAAGCAGGCAGAGGGATGGAAATGCAAAGCGTATTAGCAAGGCTGAAGAATTGCTTCTGTCGTTTTAATCAATGTGCTACAGCGCAACCAGCCCTCTTCCTCCACCATAAAACCTCCATAGATTTGCTGAAGGCGACAGTAATTGATCTTTGGAGTGAGGATCCATTTGGACATCAGCACTTCATTAACCTCTGTATCCAACCAAACACTTTCAACATGTTGCTACAGTGATTTGGCACTGTAGCATAATTATAATCAATACTAGATAAAGTTCTTTTTACACAGAATTCATATTATATGACTACAATATTTAAATGAGGCTATTTTGTGACTTTTTAGGAAGTACATCTTACATCATGGCTCAGAACAAAACTCACATCTCACATGGAACACATCTCTAACTATAAATGCTGTATACTGGCAGTTTGTAGGTACATATGCATTGCTGTTACAATGCATTCAGGGCACCTCAAAATGAGAAATCAAGAGGAGCCTGAAGCATGCAAACTCTCCAATGAGGCAAGTTTTGACTTCAGCCCAACCCAAAAGGGCTTTCAAGCTATTCGAACTCCAAACTCATGAAGGCATCAGCCAAGGAGACAGCCTAGTCCCTCAGAGTCAGTAGCAGAGGATTTCCTGTGTGTAAAAATGCCAAAGACCTTTCTTTGTCCACAGGCGAAGAACCCCAATCAATGTCACCAGCCTCCTACTTAACACCACCCACAGAAAGCGAGGAAGGGCCCTTTCTTGCTGGAAAGGAAACTTGAGAGGAAGTCTCGGTGAGCCTTCCTACAACACTGCAGTTTCAATGAAGCAGTTTACAGTAATGGTAGTCATTATTTAACTGTATTAATGCACAGAGAGAGGAGTTATCTGTTCTATATCTAGTCTTTGGAGTATTAAAGTGGACAATTGTTATGTGCTTCTTTGAGGAAAGCAAAATAGCGACAGGCAATACAGAAATATAAAAATCTGCTGAGGAATTAGGCTCTGTCTGATAATTTTACATATCGTACATGTTGTACAACAGTAGAGAGAACATTAAAACGAAGACAGAGGACTAATCAGATACTTGAATTTGCTTTCTGTTCTTGTTTTAGGTGTTGAGTTATGTTCCCTTGTGTATGTGTGCAGGTCTCTCTGGACTGCCTGGAGCTGCATTGTCTGTGTGTTAAATGTTGTCCATAAGCGTGAGTGAGCAATAACGAAGTGTAAAGACACTGTCTCCTGGCGTGGTCTCTCCTCGAGGCGACATTACAAAATCTTGCTGCTCATCTCCAACAACTGCCCAGTCATAGGGAACAACCACAGGAATTACACAAGCAAATCCAGAAGGCCATGGTATACTACTAAAGTGTTTAAAGGATTCTCTCTCTTGTTAATCGGTGTCTGCTGTTTGAGTTAGCATTAGCAGTTTGCAGTGCGGATTACAGTGCTCACACTCCCCAGAGATGTCAGATGAAAGAGAGCTGATAAAACTCAAACAAAAAGCGAGTCATTAGGAAAGATTTATCAAGAACAGCTAATGCAATTCAATTAATTCCGTGATCCAAATCAGAATAGTAAATGTGTATCTGCACTTTGGAAGGAGAAAGAGATATTTGTAAAATGTCAGTGGCTCCACTGACAATTCCATTAAATTAAAGAGATCATAGGGTATATGACTGCAATAACAGTGGCTGGATTTCTTTGTAGTCATGTAATCTACATAAAGATCAATCAATCAATGAAAATGGATTTATATAGCACTTTTACAACAGTTGTCGTCACAAAGCAGCTTTACAAGTGTCTGAGTCCAAGCAAGCCCCCAGTGAGCAAGCCAAGGGTGACAGTGGCAAGAAAAAACTCTAAGAGCATGAGGAAGAAACCTTGGGGGGGGGGGGGGGGGGGGGGGGTTGTGAGTAATAGTAGTCCAGGGCTGCAGCGATACAGCCATAGCAGGAGAGAATTCAGGGAGAATTCCTTCATCCATTGCTAGTTAGACAGGGAGGTGGCCGGCTCAGAGTGGCTCAGCTCAGTATTTCTCGATTAGGAGGGCAACCATTTGGGGAAAAAAGAGGGAAAATTAGTTCTGTATGAAATTACATGCAGGTCAGAGGAAATGTAAACATTTCTGGAGTGTGGCAGCAACTCCGGCATTAAATTATTACAGCCTAGCTAAAAGGGCAGAACCAGAAGGTAACACAGACTTAGGTATCCATCCACTACACTGTCAACAAACTTGAGTTATCACATGCAGTGAAAGGATGACAGCACCAGCCCCCCAGTTTACCATAAACCCCTTTGCCCATGAACCCTCTGTGGTCGTGGGGGTTCATAATAGGAGATAAGTTCCTGAAGGTAATCAGGAGCAAGCCTGTGCAGTGCTTTATAAGTCAATAGAAGAATTCTAAAATCAATACGGAATTTAACTGGGAGACAATGCAGGGCTTACAGTGGGGAAAATAAGTATTTAGTCAGTCACCAATTGTGCAAGTTCTCCCATTTAAAAAGATGAGAGAGGCCGGTAATTGACATCATAGGTAGACCTCAACTATGAGAGACAAAATGTGAAAAAAAAAATGAGAAAATCATTTTGTCTGACTTTTAAAGAATTTATTTGCAAATAATGGTGGAAAATAAGTATTTGGTCAATAACAAAAGTTCATCTCAATGACAGAGGTCAAACGTTTTCTGTAAGTCTTCACAAGGTTGGCACACACTGTTGCTGGTATGTTGGCCCATTCCTCCATGCAGATCAATCAATCAATCAATCAAATTTTATTTATATAGCGCTTTTTACAACAGTTGTTGTCACAAAGCAACTTTACAAGTGCAGAGTCCTAGCCCCCAGTGAGCAAGCCAAGGGCGACAGTGGCAAGGAAAAACTCCCTAGTTTTTTTTTTTTTTGCATGAGGAAGAAACCTTGAG
Source organism: Brachyhypopomus gauderio (assembly GCF_052324685.1). NCBI lineage: Eukaryota > Metazoa > Chordata > Actinopteri > Gymnotiformes > Hypopomidae > Brachyhypopomus > Brachyhypopomus gauderio. The sequence continues at coordinate 2,452,946 of NC_135218.1, forward strand.
AGGAACCAAGACTCAGGGGGGGAACCCATCCTCCTCTGGCCGACACCGGTCACCATGACAACAACAACAATTTAGATAGAAAGAAATAAAGAAAAGGAAAAGATGTAGTAATGTCCATCATGGTGTAGGCTTATCCGGTCAGACAGTAGGTGGCTGGCACTGGATGAATCGCTTGTCTCTCCTCATCTCATTTTTCCTCGAGCAGGCGGGCAGCCATGTGGAGAAAATAAAACAGGGAAAATTAGCTTTGTATGAGGACATATACAGGACAGATGAAATTAAACACATTTCTGGAGTGTGGCTGCAACTCCGGCATTAAGTTAAAATCTCCTCTAGATCTCCTCTAGAGCAGTGATGTTTTGGGGCTGTTGGCGGGCAACACGGACTTTTAACTCCCTCCAAAGGTTTTCGATGGGGTTGAGATCGAGAGACTGGCTAGGCCACTCCAGGACTTTGAAATGTTTCTTACGAAGCCACTCCTTTGTTGCCCTGGCAGTGTGCTTGGGATCATTGTCATGCTGAAAGACCCAGCCACGTTTCATCTTCATTGCCCTTGCTGATGGAAGGAGGTTTGCACCCAAAATCTCACAATACATGGCCCCATTCATTCTTTCATGTACACAGACCAGTCGTCCTGGTCCCTTTGCAGAGAAACAGCCCCAAAGCATGATGTTGCCACCCCCATGCTTCACAGTTGGTATGGTGTTCTTTGGATGCAACTCAGCATTCACTGTCCTCCAAACACGACGAGTTGTGTTTTTACCAAATAGTTCTACTTTGGTTTCATCTGACCATATGACATTCTCCCAATACTCTTCTGGAACATCCAAATGCTCTCTAGCAAACTTCAGACGTGCCTGGATATGGACTGGCTTAAGCAGGGGGACACGTCTGGCACTGCAATATCTGAGTCCCTGGCGTCGTCGTGTGTTGCTGATGGTAGCCTTTGTAACGTTGGTCCCAGCTTTCTGCAGGTCATTCACTAGTGATCATTTTGACCCCACAGGCTGAGATCTTGGGTGGAGCCCCAGATCGAGGGAGATTAGTAGTGGTCTTGTAGGTCTTCCATTTTCTGATTATTGCTCCCACAGTAGATTTCTTCACACCAAGCTGCTTGCCTATTGCAGATTCAGTCTTCCCAGCCTGGTGCAGGTCTACAATTCGGTTTCTGGTGTCCTCTGACAGCTCTTTCGTCTTCACCATAGTGGAGTTTGGAGTGTGACTGTTTAAGGTTGTGGTTGAGGTTGTTAACGACTTCAAACAGGTGCCATTAATACAGGTAATGAGTGGGGGAAAGAGGAGCCTCTTAAAAAAGAAGTTACAGGTCTGTGACAGCCAGAAATCTTGCTTGTTTGTAGGTGACCAAATACTTATTTTCCACCATTATTTGCAAATAAATTCTTTAAAAGTCAGACAAAATTATTTTCTCAATTTTTTTTCACATTTTGTCTCTCATAGTTGAGGTCTACCTATGATGTCAATTACAGGCCTCTCTCATCTTTTTAAGTGGGAGAACTTGCACAATTGGTGACTGACTAAATACTTATTTTCCCCACTGTATAAGACTGGCCTGATATTATCTTATTTTCTAGTTCTAGTCAGAACTCTGGCTGCGGGATTTTGCTAACAAAGGCATGTACCAATTTTTTTGCATCATGCTGGGATAACGCATTTCTTAGCTTGGCAATGTTGCGAAGATATAGAAAAGCTATTGTAATGGTATTATCAAAGTATCTAGATCAGAGTCGAGTATGACGCCGAGATTTTTAGCTACTGAGCCACGTGTAGTGGGGTAGTCTGCGAGATTTAGCATTAGATTTTAAATTTTCTGTCTTGACGTCCTTTGGGCCCAGAGGGAGAACCTCTGTTTTGTCACCATTAAGTTGAAGGAAGATTATTGACATCCAGCATTTAACATCAGTTAAATGACATCCAGCATTTAACATCTTTTACGCAGGCCTCAATTTCTTCTAAACTGGATTTGTCATCAGGTTCAAGTTGGGTGACATCTGTATAGCAGACACCATGTTTGTTTTTAACTAGACCCAAAGGTAGCATGTATAGTGTAAATAATAGTGGTCCCAAGATGGAGCCTTGAGGGACACCATATTTCACTTTTGTGCATTTGGAGGGAATATTATTGAGCTCTACAAACTGATAGCAATCGGTTAAGTAAGAATTAAAACCATTAAATGGCTGTGCCTGATATTCCAACCTAGTTTTCTAACCTTTCTAGCAAGATCCGGTGTGTTGATTTTTTGTAAGTTTAGAAATAGTACTAAAAAGAAATCTAGGATTGTTTATTATTCTCAGTCAATGAGGCCAAGTATGCTGAGCGTGTTTTATTTTTAATGTAGGTATAAGTCTTACACAACCAATCACACGTGGGCGAGAAGTAGCAGCCAACTGTACACAGTGTACTCTCTACCAGGATCCACAGCCCCCTGGGGGACTGAATGGGGTGCAGGAAGGGGAGAGAGGACAGACCCTAGTGACAGAGCACCATCCACCACTGGGCATACAAGCACACACACTCATGCACACACACTCAGACAACTGCTTGTATTGAACATGAAGAGACACAGAGACACACTCAGGGAGAATTTTGTCAGGAACCTCCATGTCTTTGGACTTAAAACAAAGTTACGGGTTTGGTCGGTGTACCACGGGGCAAGCTTTTTAAATCTGGCCTTTTTATATTTGAGTGGAGCTACTATATCTTGAGCTCATCTGCAGGTGTTCTCTAAGCAGTTGGTTACACAAACTTCTCTGTATCTGATGGTGAGTAGGCTAAAGTAGTTAAGACTGGGAGGGGTTCAATAAAATGTGCTGCAGTTGATTGTTTTATACAATGCCAAGGAGACAAGCGGGTTTTCAGGTTAAGATGTAGCTTGATTAAACCAGATAGTGGTCAGAGATTGCTGTAGTTTGCGGGAGCGTATTTATGTTATCTACATCGATACCCAGCATCAAAATTAAATCTAGGGTATGTTTGTGATAATGAGACATTTTGTGTAATACAGACAGAGTTTAATATTGGTTTATATCTGGTTCCTCTCAAGGTTTCTTCCTCATGCTCTTAGAGTTTTTCCTTGCCACTGTCACCCTTGGCTTGCTCACTAGGGGCTTGGACTCGGACTTATAATGCTGCTTTGTGACAATTGTTGTATGAAGCGCTATATAAATACATTTAAATTGATTGATTGAAGTAAAGGCCCTTTTCAGCAGATCATCTGCCTTTTCAAAATGTAAGTCTCTTACCATTCACTGCATACCACTAAACTTGCTGTAAAATCGTTGAAATCGTTTAGAACAGGGGTCCCCAAACTATGGCCATTTTTAATTGGCCTGCAAGACATTTTATGAATACTGTAGAATAGAAAATGGCCCGCACTTCAACTTTTGCTTGAGTGAATTGCACTTCTTAGTTTTAACACCAGGGGGATTGTTGATCAAGGCAGTTGCTCCACCACAAAGGAGAACCACAGAAAAAAAAATCCCAAGTTACTAAACATGGATTGTTGTGCAACGCATTGAAGACTTGTTAGCCGAAGTTAAACTGCAAAAAATTCAAGTTTATCTTGAATTTTTCATACAAATCTAGACAAGTTAAAACAGCTTGGGGTCAAATTGACCCCTGAGGACGACCGATGGGTGCAATATGTGTTCAGCACATTGAAAAAAAAAATCATGAAAATTTTATGCTTTATCACTTGTCCCCATCAAATTAGGAAATGTCATGAAATATGAAGTAAAAGAAAAAACATCAGCTACTATTATTTGAATGATAAACATTGAATGGGGTCAAATTGACCCCAAGGAATGGCCTCTATGATGTGCTCTAAGGTGAAAGACACTGGAGGTGAGGCTTTTAAAATGCACCACATTTTTCACCAAGAAGCCCTTTGTGCCAAGACAGTCAATCTTGGAGATTTAATTAACAAAGTTGTGAAAACTGTCAACATAATTCGAACAAGGGGACTGTACCACAGAATTTCAGACTTTCCTTTCTGATGTTGATGCTGAATATGGTAATCTACTCTATAACGCGGATGTCCTCTGGCTAAGCCCCAGCACCGTGCTGAAGCTGTAACATACATTGGAGGCAGGAGTAGCACAGATGCACGTAAATTAATATTTATTAAAGGGGAAACAAAAGAGGAAACAAAACGCTACACTACAACAAAGGAGACAGAGTGAGATAACAATCAGATGTGAGTATGTAAGTACAGGAGCATAACATTAAACTAAAGGCAGAAGAGAAAAATGAGAAACAAAACCTGACAGCGGACAAATGATTAAATCAAACTACGACCGAACACAATGAGGGAAAGCATCAACGGCTAAGCAAACTAGACTACAGAGGAACACAACCAGAGTAGAACATAAGCGACAGGGAAACTAATAACAATTCAAATGAAAAAACAAGACACGGAGCAGAGCAGAAGGGCAACGGGAATGAAAACATACACTAACAGAACACCCACCCTGGGAAGACAGGGGAACACACACATTGAACACGGGCACGCTTATAGACACACAAACAGGTACATGGACAACAAGAGGCACAAGTGGGAAAAAGGGATTGGGAATACACAACGGGACTAACACACACACAGGAACTGGCAGCCAGGAGATCGCTCTCCCCGCTTGCATGAGCGCGACCATCGACGCGAACCCTCCCAGGGCTGCAGGCGGAACCGGGGGCGAAGTCGCCCTGGTCCTCGGGACTGATCCTCCTGTGCGCGCAACGCTGCTTGGCGCCCCAGGCGAATGCGTGCCGGCTGGCTTCTTCCTGGGCGCTGGCGGAGGGTCTGCCCGATGCCGCTCACTGGCCAGGGTACCAGGCGCCTCGGGGGGCACCCCGAAACACAACCTCGGGCTACGCGTCTCTTGCGCTCTCCGGGGCAGCACCTCCTCGCCCCCTGACATCTCCATCTCCTCCTCTGAGACTCCTGGGCTCTGGGACATCGCCTCTTCGGAGGGTATGTAGGGCGAGCAGTCCATCCTGCTTACCCCAGAGCCAGAACGTGCCTCTTTCTCCGGTCTCTCCCTCTTCTCGGAACGTACGGTTTCCTCGGACTGCACAGAGGGGGGAGATCTAGCCGCTTCCTCGCCCTCGCTGTAGGACTGGGCGAGGGGCGAGCACACGGACGGCAGAGGGCTGACGTCAGGCTCCTCTGCACAATACTCGGTTAGATCCGAGCAGATGGATGGCGGAGGACTGACGTCTCCGTAATACTCCGTAATGGATCTTCCTCTCCGTAATACTCGGTTGGTGCCGAGTAAACGGATGGCGGAGGGCTGGTGTCTGGATCCTCTTCTCCGTAATACTCGGTTGGTGCCGAGTACACGGATGGTGTAGGACTGACGTCTGGATCTCCTCTGTAATACTCGGTTGGTGCCGAGTACACGGATGGAGAGGGACTGATATCTTCAGTTGCGAGGGGAGCGAAGCGATCGGACGGAGCGGAGCTAGCTTCTCTCTCCGTCTCTTCCTCTGAGTCTTCGGAAGGGGAAGGACTCTCCTCCTCTTCGGACTCCCCACTCCCAAACTCAACCTCGGGGGGGGGGGGGGGGGGGGGGGGCGAATGCCCACGCAGCTGAGCTCATGAAAAACGGCCTTTCCTCCTTCAGGTCTGCCGGGGGGAAGGTCCCCTCCACCATCAACGCTCCTCGGGCAGGTGCAGGGACAGACGAAGGGCGGCGCTTGCCCTTCTTCTTCCCCTTCTTCTTCCGAGGAGCGTATCCCGGCATCTTGTCGGCTCGTCTTTGTTACGGTGGGACGAGGAAGGCACAACGAGTAGACACGGTGACATAAAACGCTTCTTTTAATTTCGAAAGTGAAAGTGCTGCACTAATAGCGCAAGCACTTGTACAAGTAACACTCACACTGACACAAGCTTTAGACAAAGACAAGCACAAGACACTGCGCGAACACACATTAAATAGGTGTTTAACTTATACCCTCGTGATCTCGAGACAAGGCACAGGTGCGACAACGAACACGCTCACAAACAACCCACACCCACGGAACTACAAATATGGACATAACAGCACGCAGATGACATAACGGCACGCCCACAGGGAAGGGTCCAGAGCTGTGACCGTGACAGACTCAACTTTGATAAAACTATCTGTGAAAATGATCTAGGAAGGCAACCAGTTAAGAACAGTATGAAAATAGTTTCACAAATTAGAAAAACACTCTGCAACAGCGTCAGCAGGAAGATCTGGAATGGACCTGTACCTGACGAATAAAAACACAGCTTACATGTATAGAAATAAAAAGTAAACTGTGTTTGTAGTGGAGGAAAATGACAGAGCGAACAAGTGCAAAACACAGGAACTTTTACTGAACTTGTCTCGAGACACAAACCACAGCATGCCCCCCATGAGTCAAGCACATATCCAGCTGAGAACGTTCCGTCCGGACATGTGGGTTCTCCACACTGGTTCTCCAGTGTGGAATGGTATGACAAAAACTTGGACTACCAAGAAAGAACTCCACACAATGTAGAGGCATCAGTGAGTGCAGGGGCATTAACAACAGCCTGTATATGGTCCATAACAGGAAGCAGTCCCTCAGGTGAAACAATATGTCCTAGGAAAGGCATTTTAAGCTGTCGAAAATTGCATTTCTCTTTACTGAGCAGCAAGCCAGCACTTTCAAGTTGTTGTAAGACAACTTCCAAGTCTTTATCATGAGCGGACATGTCACGACCATGGACTATAATGTCATCCAAGTAGTTCTGTACCCCAGGACCTCCAGACTGAATGATGCTCATAATTTTCTGAAATGCAGCAGGAGCTGAAGCAAGCCCGTATGGTACACAGCAAAATGGAACAATCCACCATGAGTGACCAATGCAGTAAGGTCACGGCTGTCTTCATGCAAAGGCACTTGATAGCTAAATCAATCGAACAAAAAACAGTGGCATCTTATAGGTTTGAAAGAAGTTCATCCATATGGGTTAATGGAAAGGCTTCCACAATGACCGCTTTGTTTGGCTCACGTAAGTCAACACATATGAATATGTACAGATCTTTGTTGTGTGACAACAATCGGCAATGGTGAGCATCAATGCGCTCAATTATCCCAACTTTAAGCAGGTTTTTAAGTTCCTCTGACACTGTTTCGTACAGAAAATGGTAGGCAATGTAGCTTTTGTCGTACTGGTGTGATGGTGTTATAAATTCTTACACAATTAACAAAGTTCTTTGCACAGCCATAATTAGGTTTTTCAGCTGTACATTCAAGCACAGATGAATTAGAAGAAGCAGAACAGTCTGGGAGTAAAACTTTGTTGTCCTCAATGCACAGTTTTAGCCCTTCCATTAAGTCTCTTCCCAACAGTGGTGTTCCATTTTCGACAATAAACAAAGTTGTCTGGACTGTATGGTCATCAAGCGACATGCTAGCAGACAAGCAACCACAAACTGTAATGTGGTTTTAAGAATATGTCACAAGTCTGACTTTGGGCTGTATCAGCAAAATGTGACTGAATTGATATAGAAATTTGTTGCATGGCAGGAATGAGACAGAAGACCCTGTGTCAACAACCAGATTCACCACATTGCTATACAAGCGCTATACAAATATATTTGATTTGATTTTGATGTTCAGTGTATAGAATTGTAACTTCTGGTAATCCGACTTCACGTACTTCACATGTGCGAGGCTGAGTAGAGGGACATACTTTATACAAGTGTCCAGTCTTTTAACATTGTTTGTAAATTACTGTTGTTGCAGGGCAGTTTGTCGCGTTGGCTAAACGTGTGTCTGATCAAAGTCAAATTTTTTAATATAGTGCTTTTTACAACACATGTCACAAAGCAGCTTTACAATTGTATGGGTCCAGATCCCTAATGAGCAAGCCAAAGGCGACAGTGGCAAGGAAAAAATCCCTATGATGGTGGGGATTAGGAAGAAACCTCGGGAGAACCAAGAATCAAAAGGGAACCCATCCTCCATTGGGCCCGTTAGAACATGTTCGTATTTATAGTCCAAAGGTAGTTCTATAGTTATAGTTGTGGTTCTAGTTCCAAGTAGTCACAGTCCCTTCAACTAGGGTGAGAGGAATATCAGCACAATTGCTTCTAGCAGCTTTGGGCCCAAGAATCAGCACCTCAGTCAGCACTCTCAGTTCTCAATTTTGAGAGTAGTATTGATATCATCTGGATTGGAAGATTTATACAACTGAGTATCATATGTGTAGAAATGGAAGCTAATACCATGCCTACAGATGATAATGGTAGCATATACAATGAGAATAATATGGGGCCCAGTAAAGATCCTTGTGGGACACCATATTTTACCTTTGTATGTTCTGAACATTCGTTATTTACTAGTACCAGACCCTCCAGAAAGTCATGATGTTGCGGTTTGCAACTTCAACGCAACTTCAAGCAAACCCCACGAATTCAGGGCGGTGTTGCAACTTCAGCCAATCACTGCAACTTTCCCGCAAATTTGACCAATCACTGATGTCGTCTTGATGTGATGTCGACAAACTCCCGCCTTACTTCCGTATATACGTTCAAGAGGAGCAGACTGAAAGCAGCACGAGCGACGAAAATAACGGCAAAAAGATCGGGAAAAGCAGTATCCTGGTACACTACATAAAAGCGGGGATAAACTGTTTTTTTTTTGTTTTCAGTGTTTTATTGTTTCACAACGATGGGTTCATACATGTATTTCCAACAAGTTTAACATTTCTAGCACCAGCCCATCCACTCCAAGTGATTTTTCATTGTCTTTTAAGAGATGGAAAGTCCATTTCTGCCACCGAGCTGTTGCACTTCGAGGGATCATTTCAAGAAAGTGAGAGGGATCATTGTGCATTCTATGTCCCAACACCTGTGTTTCAAGGGGCGGGGCATACAAAATCTTGAGAGGGATCATTCCTGGCCAAACTATTTCATACCACATAGAGCACATATGTCAAATTCAAGGCCCGCGGGCCAGATCCGGCCCGGTAATTGATTATCAATGGCCCCCTGGATGATATTTAATTACTATTAGAACCGGCCCGCAGGCCACAGCCGCCCGATGGTGTTTTGCACGCACAAACACTACATTCCCCACAATGCAACGGTAGCCCGCGAAGTCACTGCAGCGCACGCAAGCGGCGAGGGTCTGAGATAAAGTTTATAAGTTTAAACTTTAAACTGAGATAAAGTTTAAAGTCAGAGATAAAGTTTATTTATCTCTGATCCATATCTATGAGTTACTAGTTCGCTCTGGCGCCAACCACTGGCGATCGATCTCGATATAATACTTAATTTGTGTCCATTTTACAGGCCACCTGGTAACAACTTACGTTCGCTAACCCGCCCCCCCGTCAACAATTAACGTTCGCCACCCCCTCCAGGTTCAAATCTCACTCCAAGCGATCTTGAAAAGTTGGCAACCCTGAATAAATAGGTAAATAGATCATTAAAATGGACTACTAAATAGAGGAAACCATACAACATTTACTCCCTATTGCAATGTACTCACAAAAAAGCAAAAACACACCGCAACTTCCATCGCAATTTTTTTTAAAAACACCCGCAACATCAAACATTTTAGCCCGCAACAATCACAAAAAAGGCCCGCGAAATCCTGGTGGGACTGTAGTACAAATTAGTAACGATCTGTCAGGTAGGACCTGAACCAGGACAGTGCTTGACCTGTTATGCCAATGAGTGTCTCCAGCCTATTTAGTAGAATGTTGTGATCAATGGTGTCCAAAGCAGCACTGAGGTCTAGCAGTAAAAGAAAAGAAACGTGTCCTTTATCAGAGGATATTAAGAGATAATTTAGTACTTTAGTCATTGCAGATTCAGTGCTGTGATGGAGCCTAAATCCAGAATGAAATAACTCTGACATGTTCTGTCTATAAGGAGGAAGAGAGTTGCAAATAAACTACTTTCTCTAAAACTGGATATGAACGACAGATTAGCGATTGGCCTATAGTTGGACAGTTCTTGTGGATTAAGACCAGGTTTTTTAATTAGCGGCTTGATGACTGCAAGTTTAAATGAACTGGGAACGTAGCCCAGGCTCAGAGAATAGAAAATTATGGTAAGCAAAGGCTGTGCAGTAATTCTTTCAGTATTGGTATGGCATCTAGTATGCATGTGGAGGTCTTGGCAGATTTTACAAATGAAAAACTCCTCACGACCAATTGGGGAGAAGGACTCCAAAAGAGCATCAGATCTGACCAAACAGCTGTCAGGGTGCATTGACATGTTGACAGACTCAATATGACAATTTTTTTCCCCAATTTGATCTAATCATTAAATAATTTCATTAAATTGTTACTGCTGCACTCTAATGGGATTAGTGAATTGATTTGGTCATGATTCCTAGTTAGGCAAGCAACAGTTTTCAATAGAAACCCTGAAATGTTTTTATGTTTTTTTATTAAAGCCGAGAGGTGGGACCAAGTCAGTGTTTTGCAAGTCTCAAGTAAGTCCAAGTCTTTATCCTCAAGTCCCGAGTCAAGTCTCAAGCAAAGACAGTCAACTCAAGTCAAGTCTCGAGTCAAGATAGGCAACCGTCAAGTCAAGTCCCAAGTCTGAAACTTGGAATTTCAAGTCCTTTCGAGTCTTTTTTTTTTTTTACAGGTACGCTGTACGCTGATGTGTTTCTTTACTCGTTTTGTTGGTGTCCGCCAGCCAAAAGATGACAGATCATTTACATTTTATCTTCTCTTAATTACATAAATGTACTTAAACAAGAATGTTTCGTTACATCATTTTACACGAAAATAGCATGCTTCATCGTAAACAAGATGCTGTCATTACGAATGGTTATTCTAAACATTTGGATAAAATGTTTAAATATAGACTAATAAAAGGTTAGGGTTATTTTTTCATTGTTTTCTGTTATTGTGTGTAATTAATGTGTTAATGTGCCATATTTTGTCAATTGTGATTTTTTACACCCCAATCGAAATTTGTCCTCCGCTTTTAACCCATCTGTGCAGTCAGAACACACACACACACACTAGTGATTACTAGGGGGCTGTGGATCACACGTGCCCAGAGCGGTGGGCAGCCCTAGCCCGGCGCCCGTGGAGCAGTTGGGGTTAGGTGCCTTGCTCAAGGGCACCTCAGTCATGGCCTGCCTGGGAATCGAACCCACGACCCTCCGGCCACAAGACCAGTTCCCTAACCGCCAGGCCATGACTCATGACCCATGAAATATGGGTCACGGTAAACTATTGTTACCTGGAGATTCAGTGGGGTCACATATTCTGATGGCTGCCGTCAGAATTGGTGACCCCAGTTAAAAAGGCTCACCTGTACATCCCATTCATGATTTCTTTGTTGGCTGCAATGGTGAGGGGATGGTAAATCTTGTTTAAGTACATTTATGTAATTAAGAGACGATAAATGTAAATAAACATCTGTCATTTTTTGGCTCGTGGACACCAACAAAACGAGTAAAGAAAGTGCATCAGCGTAGTTTACGTAGCATTCGTAAAGCGTTTGTGCCTCTGAACAGAAACTGTGAAATAGCGCCCCCTGTGGTCACAAAACTCGACGGCCACAGAATCTGGTGTAACGCCGGTCTGCGTCAAAAGGACGGAAATGAAATTAATGGGGCACACTTTATAAATATTAATATGCGTTTTAAAATTTAGATTTGGGGTAAAAAAAAATCAAGTCTTTGCAAGTAAACAGGTTAAAGTCCAATTCAAGTCCACTCTATACACTTCTAACGTAGAATTTCGCCATTTACGCTCCAGGATTCGAGCGGTTCATTTGCGACTCTATGCTTGTGTTCATTATACCAAGGTGCTATTTTCTCTCACTGACTCTCTTATATTGTAATGGTGCAACCTTGTCTAAAGCTCTACGAAGAGAAGTCTCGACGTGATTGGTAAAACGCTCTAGTCCTTCCAGAGGAAAATATCAGTGAAATATGGTACTAGATGTTATAGTTCTGTAATGGTGTGTTATTTACTTTACTTTGGCTTAATGTACTCGGAGTACATACCCACTTATGCACACCCACCATACGTATAGCACCTTGACTACGCCACCCCTATAAGATGGGGAAGGGGACCCCGTGCTAGGCCACTCAATTAAATGAGTGAGAAGAACCAGCCAATAATACACCAGTATCAAATTGGATCACAATACAGTTTATTTCAAGTATAAAAATATACAGACTCTGTTTAATATTATAAAAATAGATAGTATATTGGGGGATAAGCTATTTATTCTGAAACAAGAGCTCTAGGATATGTACCACCCACAGTGTTCATTCACAAATGACCACAAAACCACTACTACTACACCAAATCCTATTAACTACACTAAGCAGCTGCACCAACTGTGCAACAAGACAGCCACACCACCACAGCAAACACCCCACAAAGGGCACAACCTGGACATTGGGGTGGCCCACTCCTTGAGCACAAATGAACAAATAAAAATATCCAAAAAAGATAAGACATAAAAGAGCTGTGCAGGACTATTATACCGTTAACACTACGCATCAGACTTAACCCCCAAAAATATATAAAACAGTTGATTGTCAAAAACTTACTAGTGGCATACATTAATTAGCACATCGACATGAACCAATGTTTCCACTCTATTACAATGCGGAAACTGATTAGAAATACCGGGTAGGGAAAAACAGTGGCCTGCAAGCACCCCAGCTGCAGCTCCACTCAGTCCAAAGATGTAGTTGTTCACTATGCGATTAGAGGCTTACTTACTCCGTAACCATAGATACGCAGGTAACGCTCAATTCCACACCTGTTAGGTCACCGCTGAAACCAACACTTCGCAATCGGTTGAATCCGCTGTGTGTACTTCTCCACTCCTCAATTGGATGGCCACCAATGTAATAACGGAACCTCACTTCCTCCAGCCACGACAGTCACACGCCAAACAATTTGCAATGCCTTTGTGCACCCAAAAAAGAAGTGAATACACCTAGGTATGCTCATCTTTATCGCCCTCCTTCGGCACCAAGTCCACTCCCTACCTGCGCTCCACCTACAGTGGGCGTGTCCCATACCTGTGTGAGTGTTACGCTCATGTTAAGCTTACGGCCATGCCACAGTTCGTTTAATTTGGTAGTGGGGCGCATGAATGCTGTCATTCAAACGCAGTACGTTATGAGTCTGTAGTGTGAAACGGCCTCGCTCTGAGGAAGTACTGCTAAAATGGATATGTTAATACCAAATTATAAGACCAAGTGATACCCTGACATTCTGAGTCAAACCCATTGAATCCAGAATAGCTTGAAAGTTCATGCTAAAAGAGTCACATAGATCGCAAAGGACTTTAATGTACTGTAAAATTGTCTCATGTGGCTCCTGAACTCGTTTACGAAAAGTTTGACGTTCAATATGCATCATATGTAGTACCGGTGGGTGGGAGCGACTACAATATTCTCTGTCCCTCCGTATCAAGGCAATGTAATAATACTGCTCGTCGTCTTGCGTCAGGCCAGTCATCTACATTTGCGTTGATAACAAGCAAATAATTCTCGAAAATCCACAGCCAACGACACGGCAGGCTTGCCTGGACATAGAAGAAACAAACTCAGAAAAGGTACGTTTCCAGCAGACATTGTTCAAAGCACGTAGGCATCGACGTATACTCGTGGCCAATTGTGTTGTGCTTGTGGGGAAAAATGACCAGATGTGCAAAACACAGGAGACGAGTTCACTTTTACTGAACTCGTCTCAAGACACGATGAAGTAAAACATCACGCCACCTCCCACGCAGCATTTTCATCTGCTCCAACTCATCAAGCACACTGATGCACTAGACAACATAAACATATAAATAAATTAAACACTGCATGTTCAACCAGTAAATCTAGAAACCTACTAAAGGAATTCTTCGAATTAACAAATTGAGATTATTAATGTTTTTTTGTGCTTAAACAGGTCTCAGACCCCTCAGGCCACACTACAAGCCCAAAAAAGACTAAACGAAAACCGTTAGGTGAGTGAATTATCATCAACGTGGTAGTTGGGAAATTAAAAATCCCTTTAGTTGAAGAGCAGATACAGTAGTAATAGCTTCAGGGATTAGCGCCATGGATAATGATGAAATGGTTATAATGATACAGTTTAGGGGCTGGCTAAGTGCTAAGCCCACCAAGCCAGTGAAGATTAGAAGCTCGAGGTGGTCGAGATGTAGACCATTAGAAACAGTGCATGAAGGGGGAGTGGGGCTAGGGAGCTCAATCATGGCTGATCGATGCTGGGAGGTGTTCCCATACTCAGCCCAGGGAGGGGGAACAGAAAGTGTGTTGTGTGTGTGTATTTGTATGTGTGTATATGTCAGCATGAACATATGTGTAAAAGTAAATGTAGGGCACTCCCCTCCTTCCTCTCAATATTTAATGACTGAACGGTGCTTCACTAAAGATAGCACACCAAATATGTGTGCACTGCATTCATTCTTAATAGCAAAGCTCTTGTCTCTTTATGTTTTGTAAGCCATTGACAATGCTTAGTAGCACACAATGTTAACAAAGAGTAATGCTAGGTTATGCACCTTGCTGGGATTCTACACATCTGCCACAGACCCCACACCTGCTACTCACCTAGACACTGTGCTGTGGCCCCGACTTTTTCAAGCTCTCTCCTTCATTTGCCTTCCCCTTCCCCAGCATCTGCACTGTGGGCGGGGCAGAGCACGTGCGTCTCTGTGGGACTATCCTCATTAGTAACCCGGGGCAAGCAAAAGGCCTGACTGACTTATAGAGTTTAATTACTTGCGCTCTCCCCCACTGAATTCCTTCTTCCCCAACAACTGCAAACCTCACTTAGCTCGGTCTTAATGCAATCAGACACAGAAAGTCCTGGATGACTTCCTCTGAACAAGAGCCAATTTGTCTAAATGAATGTAGCAGTTCAAGGTTGCTATTTTTCCCCTGATAAGTGGCCAAATATTGTGTGTGTGTGTGTTCAAATGATGGACAAAGATATAAAGAGACAGAGACCAACTGGTACACAAGATAAATAATTTATGATATTCAAACAAATGATTCCAAAATGACCTTTGAGTTTTTGTCTTTCAGATTAGTGGCTAAAATGCTCGTAGTCTGAGGAAGACAAACACAGTAGTAATCTGAATCAAAGACTTTGATGTTGATGTGACATTGTGCCCATGTTATCAAATAACTTATTATTCTTAACTGTTAGTGTAAAAATATATGTAAAGGTATAGCTTGTTGGAATGTTCTCTTCTTGTTATGACAATTCAATAAGCAAAACAGAAACCAAATTATGAAAATCCATTTTGTTCTTTCTCGTGGCATCACATTATGCCCCTTTGTGTTGTGGCAGCAGGCAGGAAGCCAAGAGTTAAAGTCATCCTAAGGCCACAGATGGTTCTCTAGGGTCCTGAATTCACAGGGCATGTGGGAGGGGTGAACCCCGTCACGGCTAAGCAAGGAATAACAAGGTGCACCTGACTCTCTCTTCAGACTGCTCAGATCAAACACACCACCCCAGATTAGAGGAGGGGAATGATGATTAAGCTCCTCTATCAAAAGTCTATTCTCTCTCTCTCTCTCTCTCTCTCTCTTTCTCTCTCTCTCTCTCCCCCTCCCTCCCTCCCTGGATAATGCCAGGGAAAATGATGCTGCAGGAGGGTAGCAATGAGCCCCTCTATGAGTTCTCATGCTCTGCCTAAAGCCACTGAATCCTCTGTACCAAAAACTTCCTCCACATTTCCCTTTGAATCAGTCCTGTTAGGATGTGAATGGCAACCGTTGAGATCATAGACCTGTACTCGCAGCTTCTAAACAACAAGTTCTAAATCATTGTCTTTGTATTTGAAATGGCATACTTCTATACTCTATACTGCATACTACTGTTTGTACTACACTAGTACCCTAAACATTTAGCTTATTAACCAGCCCAGTTTGGTGTGAAATTCAGGCTTGGTGTGAAATTCAAAGTCAAGACACCATTTTCTAATGTACATTACTAGTTTACTGTACGTCTTCAATGGTTTATTTTCAGTTCTGCCTCTGCTCCTTCACCTACCACCTGATCTCTGACACTTCCATAATACCTGAAGACTAAACAAAAGATTATTGCATACCTTCCCATACAGGTCACTCAGCCAAAGAAATCTAAGTATGTCTGGTGGGGGGACATTCTTTAAACTACAAACCATCTTAACCACAGCAAGCTCCGATGTCCTTGAGTGGGGGAAGAAGTTATAAATGGATTAGTGTGGTTAGTCTAGTGGGGCCCTCCCTGTCTTTCAGTTAATAAAGACATCAGAATAATCCATCATATTTTTGTCATCAACATCATCTTATTTGCTGTTAAGAAATGCTTTGAAGAGGATTATTATAGATTTATGTGGCTCTAAGACCAATAGTACCACCTAAAGGTCATAAGAAAAATGCAAATGATGGGCTGATTTGATCTAACTGCAAGCTGTAGGATTACAATGCCTATCTGAGCATGTTTTGATGTAGTGCACAATGTGAGATGTCACCATTATTAGATATCTATTGGAAGGTCTAGTTCCACCTTCCCATTCAGTACTATTGAACAGATATTAAAAACAACACACTAACTTTAAAGATGCAAAAGATAAAGGAAATCAATTTTATGTAAGATAAGATAAATTAAAAGTGAAAAAGCTAACATACTAAATAATATATTAAACACATATATATAAACATGCATCAACCATGGGTATAGTTAAAGATCACATCTGTTACAACACCCCTCCACCTCCAACCCCCTAACTACTGTCTCTGTCCATAATTGGGATTTTGTTTATTGTGAAACACCTCACTGAATTTAATGATAAGTCTAAATGAGACAGTATACTGGTTTCCTATTCAGGAGCACTGGCCTATAATGAGGTTGTTCTAGAGGTTCTAGGTTTGGTTGTTACCAAGTAACTTTGTACCCTGTTCAAACTGTGTACTGTTCTTTCACAACACAAGGTTTCTCTAAGGTTTCTATGCTCTATACAGCACAGATATCACCTTGTTTATACTTGCAGTCTCCTGCTTTCTGCTACTAGCAGTGCACTAACCTTTTTACTACTTCTTGACCTTACTCCCACTTTGATATTATTAATCATAACATCCTCTGCTCCAGAATGTCATCTGAGTGTCTGTGGTAGAGGGGGCAGGTGTAGCTCAGTTAAGGTACTGCTATAAGCAGTTACCACTGTTTAGCCCTGGAGAAAATCCATCAATTTGTACTTGGCCACAATTGCAAGTCGCTTTGAATAAAAGCTCAACTAAATAATATTTATATAAAAATATTTAGTTAAACCTTACTGAGAACACAATATTTTGTTAATTTACATAGATCCATATATTTAATCGCTATAAACACCCAAGGTGTGCCTCATACACCCTGTGAGTAAAATCATCAACTGGCATGGTCTTAGATTTCACTGATATGCTTGATATGCTAATGATACCCAGGATGTTACCACTGTTTAGCTCAAATCCTCCAGCCAGCTCTCTGAGGACAGCTGACGCTGTACTATGGTCAGCTGCTCACTAGGTTAAACCTGGGGTGGTAGATGCTTTAGTGTTGTGCCTCCTAAACCTCTTACCTCTAGTTTTATTTGTCTATATTTTAATGACAATTCATAATTTCAAAAAGAAATTGAGATCTTTTTTACATGTGCTCTTTGATAATGTCTTTTTGATAACATGCATAGTAATGTGGTTTTGTTTATATATTTTTTTAAATACTTTTGTCTTTTTCTGTATTACCTTGTAAAGCAACCTTGAGCATGGGAAGCTAGGTAGGTAGGTAGATACTTTATTGATCCCGAAGGAAATTTAGCAGCCAGTAGCAGTTACACAATACAACAGAGTAGTACAGATCACAGTAATGGACACACACAAACAATTTAACTATAACTTATATGACATTCACAAACAATACAAAGACTATAGAAGTGTGCAAGTATCCCGACCAGAGATAAGAGGTAGTGCAGTAAAAGAGAAATGAGGTCAAACTGAAACTAGTATGTGCGATGTCCAGTAGTGCAAATGTACGGGATGTACTGTAAAAGTGTCAAAGTGTCCAGGAGTGTGGATGTACGGACATACAGTAAAAATGTTCAGGACACACAGTCAAATGACTAGTGTCCAGAAGGGCAGGTGTACCGTAAGGTAATAGTGCAGGTAGCAAATAAATAAATAAACTGTTGTAAAACAGAGGAGACTCGTTCCTCATCTGTCCCCTCTCTTTTCTGTCTCCACTGGGAGGAGTTGAAGAGTCTAATGGCTCTCGGGACAAATGATTTACTGAGTCTGTAGAGCTGCTATGTGACAGGAACCTGCCACTGAACTTGCTCCTTTGGTCCACAATGATGGTGTGTAGTGGGTGACCATCATCTTCCATGAACTGTGTAACTGTGTAACATCCTCCATGAATTTCCAGCTACTGTGTAAATGAAACATGCTATTCTTCTACGGGGTGACGGAAGCAGCAGACGTGGAGTATGGTGCCGTGGAATCTTTAATGTCCATAGCACAGCAATGACAATCACACTCAAGTGAAAGGAAGTAAGCCACACACACAGTGATAGGCAAATAATAATAGGCGCTTAAGGTGCAAAGTCCGTGACTTTGCAGTCGGAGGAAGACAGCGGAAGACGATGCAAGCAGGCTCACTACTCTATGATGAAGGAATGTGGGACCTGTGGGCTGAAGTAGGGAGTGAGGGTGATGGGAGACAGGTGCTAGTGTTTATGGAGTATGCAGATGAATTGGACAGAGGGAGTGGCTGTGCTGAGGAATATGTGGAATGTGAAGTGGGCGGCTCCCCTGGCCCGGCCTACTGTGACATCATCATCATCTTCTGCTACTTCTATTTGTTATAAGTCTATTATATATCTATTCTATTTGTTCAGTCTATTATAATTGGACTGAACACACGACATGTCAGACATGAGATCCTACCAACTAAATTTACTTTATTAAGTAAATAAAAAAGAATAAGAAAGTTCTAAATTATAATACACCTTTAATATGTTCCCAATCTACAGTTTATCAGTTTATCTATTATAACCATGACTCCATAGCACTTTTTCCTATTCTGTACAATTTGCTCTGGCAGCATATCTTGTTCATAATATAATGAAAGTGTAGAATATAACAGGTAAATGCTTATCTTTGTGTATCAGTTATTGGGTTTTCAGCACATGATTTGACATTATCTCTCTATTTATTTAAGGTCTTTAATCTGGTGAAATGTCCACAAGTCCTCTCCTTTTGGTGACTGCCCATTATGTGGTGGCTCATTATTTTAACAAATTTATTCAATTTACGCAATTAGATCATTCTAAAGGAGGGGATGCAGACTAGATTATTAATTTGTAATAAGTATACTAATTGCTTCATTGCTTTATTGCTTTGGGCAACACGGTGGCTTGGTGGTTAGCACGTTTGCCTCTCAGCACTGGGGGCTTGGGTTCAAGTCCCTATCTGAGTGGAGTTTCCATGTTCTCCCTGTGTTTGCGTGGGTTTCCTCCGGGGTCTCCGGTTCCCTCCCACAGTCCAAAAACATGGAGGTTAGGTAAATTGGCAGTCCCTGACAAATTCTCCCTGAGTGTGTGTCTGTGTCTCTCTGTTCAATAAAAAGTGTCTGAGTGTGTGTGCTTGTGTGCCCAGTGGTGGATGGTGCTCTGCCACTAGGGTCTGTCCTCTCTCCCCTTCCTGCACCCCATTCAGTCCCCCAGGGAGCTGTGGATCCCGGTAGAGAGTACGCTGTGCGCAATTGGCTGCCGCCTCTCGCCTGTGTGTGTGATTAGTTGTCTGTGACTTGTACCTGTGTTAAATTGTAAAGTGCCTTGGGTATTCTGAAAGGCACTATATAAATCGAACATTCATTCATTCATTCTGTAAATTGATTGCATAATATATTTGTATAGCTACTTTATTAGAGCTTCATTTACAGGCATTTGTTAGTGTCCGTGAAGGATTTTCTTTGGCATCCTTTCATGTAGGTTCCTTCAACGCCAGAATCTGGACTAGTACCTCCAGAACTTTTGTCTCAACTGCTATCAGAACAAATCCAGGCTTAGTTTACATAATGTTGAATAATGTTTTGTTATCCAGTTTGCAGGCTTGGTGATGATTCTATATTTAGTTTAATTGTAGTCCTAGTAGCCATTAATGATTTGTAATCAAGAAAGACGGTGGATGGGAGCTCTGTCTTGAGTTTATTGCTGTCAACATCAATGAAAATGACTTTGCTACCTAGTATTGCAGTACTTATGTATGATGCCACATTTAGGGCATCACTAAGAAGACTTTTAATTTGATTTTATTTAATTATAAACAAATGTTCAGACACTCTTTACTTCTGACAGCCTAGTCCAACGTTCGATGGTGGTTTGTTTGTAGTCTATTCTAAGATAGATAGATAGAAGTTTGCCTTTAATATATTTTCTTTCAGTGTTAATCAAAAACAATTATCATTACTTCTCTGCAGTTAGCCATACATCAATCAATAAAAATGTTGTCACAAAGCAGCTTTACAAGTCCGGTTAGTCATGTAACAAACAAACAGAAAACCAAAGAGAAAACAAAGGACGCCAGGGGGGGTAGCTGGCTGGCTGGCAAACACCGCAAGGAACAAAAAAGCCTTCCCAAAAACCAAAACCAAATGGACAGGAAGAATAACAACGGGAGGAAAACTTGAGAAAGGCCAGGGAGCGGCACAGGAGGTAAGTACTCAAATGGACAGAGAAACAAACAAAACAAATGAAATGAGCAATGGGCAGGGTGGCGAGACACCGAGCAAAGACAATAGTGAAAGGGCTGGAGGTCGACGACATGAAGAAGACAACTCAGCGGTGAGGCACTGCGTCTGTCTATAAAGAAAGGATGGCAGGTGCATGCCATCACCGCTGATTAGCCTGTGGTCTGACTCGAGGGCTCCTCCTGGTGGCGACAGGAGGAGCTGCCCTGGGGCCAGCCCTGACAGCCTCAATTTTAAAAAATCTGTATATATAGGAAATATAGATATATTTATTATATCTGTACATATAGGAAAATTATTTATTTATTCACAATTGTTTATTTATACTCACAAACACAAACGAGTCCTAAATAGCTGTTGTTCATGCTAACGTCCGGTTCAACAATCGCTGAAATCGCTTATAAAGTCTAAGTAGTGCACTGGTGATCTGTATACATTAGCAATTGAGAAAGTGTTCTTATTTGTAACCGTACTATTTATATCAATGGATAGCATCTCAAAAGAATTGGAGACACAGAACATCAATTTTCTGGTCGCTTATAATTTCGTTCACAATAGCTGCTTTAGCATTGAGCGATCAAATATTGAGTAATCCGATTTTCAGATCGGTCATATTGCTACTAATAATTGGAGGACAGGTTTGAATAACTGACTATTTTAATTACCCTATAACTGAATTTAACCTAGGGCACAGACACCGTCTCAATTTTGTTGGAACTAGGTGACGCCTCTTGGCAGCTCGCAGACAGTCGGTTTAGCCTGTTTGTCTGCGGTTTGGATTGTCAGTGGCTCCTAATACTACTCTACTAGCAGGCTATGGGTTATCCTGCAGGATAGCAAGCCAGCACCATCCCTGTTGGACTAGACACTATCTCTACCTAAGAGACCAGGCTTGCCCTCAAATGTTTTATAATTATCAATGTAGCCCACCTGCTTTTTGGAGCACCACTTGGACATCCAGCAGTTTAACGCTGTGAGCCTGCTGTATTGCGCATCACTGCACCACATTGGGATGGGACCAGAGCAGATTACTGCAGATTACAGAGACATCATCTCGGCCAATTCAACCACCCCTTTAAAGAGAACCACGTGGTCTATGTGTTTTCAATAACAACTTCAAAGCCGGATTTCTTGCGGATTTTGGCTGCACGGATGATAATCAGGATGTATGTAGATGGGATAGGAAATTTTTCATTTATCTGGTTTGTTTTGAATTCCGTCAATGTTTAACACGTGTTTTGATGTCGAATTCATTTTGGGCCCGGCAGGAGGTGCTTCTGCACAAAGCCTTAGACACTTCAGACTGCCGCAGACGTACATTGTTGGCCCCTACATGTATAACTATCCTCGAATATCTCCTTTTAGCTAACAGTCTAAGGTTGCCACCAATGTCCAGTGCTCTTGCTCCCGGTAAACAACTGACTGTAATCGCTGGAGCCCCCAGTGGATTAGCTACTTTCACATGCTGAACGATTGCCTATGACCAGAGTCCGTAAGACATGCTCTTTAGCGGGTGCTTCACTGGATCGCGGGGCAGACCAGTTGGATTATTGAACCGAGGAATGGTGTTCTGGTGGGCTAGTGTTGGTGTTAGCTGCAGCCCTCACTCTCTGAGTATGCCGCCGAGGCTATGCTCCAAAATTTTGGGGTCCTTTGCTGAGGTGTGATGCAGGAATTTACCAAGTTCACAAAGTTATCACCCCTAGCATCCATCTGTCCATCCATTTACATCCACTTAACTGGGTCCGGGTCGCCGGAGGAGTAGCCTAAGCAAAGAGGCCCAGGTTTCCCTCTCCCCGGCCACCTCTTGCAGCTCCTCTGCGGGGATAGCAAAGTGTTCCTAGGACAGCTGAGATATATAATTTCTCCAGCTTGTCCTAGGTTTTCCCGAGGGACTACTCCCACTTGGACATGTTCGGAACGCCTTAAAAGAGAGGTACCTAGGGGGTGTCTTTCGGTCACTACCCAAAGCTTGTGACCATAGGTCCCTTATCAGATCATCTTATATAGAGTGACTTCCAAAAATGTTTTTGTTGTCAAAGTACTCAAAGTATTCTTAGCCTCAAATAGGTTAAATAGAGTTAAAAAATACTCATGAGTGAATTCCAGTATCTATTCAGTGACTATTTGTCATGACAATACCTTAACAGTAAAAATATATATAAGGAGCAAGTTGATTGGCCAGTTTATGGCCCTTTTGGGCCAACAAAACCCCTAACCCTAACCACTAATCACAGTCACAAGTCAGTTCTCTTGTGATACTAACAGACTCATACTCATTTCTCCCCCAACTTTGTCCTGTATTTAAAGTAAACTTTCAACACACATGACTGATGAGTGAATTTTAGTGACATGTCTAGACCTAGCTGTATCTTTTAAACAAGATCTAAATACTAGATTATTTAAATAATTCAAAAAAATTTCCAATGTGTAACGCATTGTGCAATCAGAGGGTGCACACATGCTGAGAAGAGCGGTCTTTATAAAAAGTGGTTTTACAATTGACATTAACAGCTTCACATAACAAAAAGAGATGACATATGGACAACACAAGAGTGACGAGACATGATGACAACGTTAAAGAAACTAAATAAGACAAATTAGATATTTGCGGGAACTAAACAGAAATCCACACAATCACATGAATGCACATACACAAGAACATGAAACCTAAACGAGCAGACTATACACACAGAATAAACTAGCTAAACTAACCAAAAGACTGAATCCGAGAAAGATAACACAGAACAGTCCAAAAGACACCAAATCCAAGAAATGACACCATTGATCATAACATTCTACTTAATAGGCTGGAGACACTCATTGGCATAAGAGGTCAAGCACTCTCCTAGTTCATTTTACATTTACATTTTTATGGCATTTGGCAGATGCCCTTATCCAGAGCGACTTACATTTTATCTCATTTTATACAAGTGAGCAATTGAGGGTTAAGGTCCTTGCTCAGGGGCACCTCAGTCATGGCTTCAGGTCTGGGAATCGAACCG
The DNA here is from genome assembly GCF_052324685.1 of Brachyhypopomus gauderio. NCBI lineage: Eukaryota > Metazoa > Chordata > Actinopteri > Gymnotiformes > Hypopomidae > Brachyhypopomus > Brachyhypopomus gauderio. The sequence continues at coordinate 2,476,686 of NC_135218.1, forward strand.
ACAACCCTCCAGTCACAAGACCAGTTCCCTAACCGCCAGGCCATGACTTCCCCAAGGATTCAGGTTCAGGTCCTACCTGACCGATCGTTACCAATTTGTACTAGTAAATAATGAATGCTCAGAGCATTCTAAGGTAAAATATGGTGTACCACAAGGATCTGTACTGGGCCCCATATTATTCTTAATTATATATGCTACCACTGGGCACCATCATTCATAGGCATGGTATTAGCATCCATTGCTACGCAGATGATACTCGGTTGTATATATCTTCCAATCCGGATGATCTCACTACTACTCTCAAGATTGAGAACTGCGTCCAGGACATTAAAAACCGGATGGCGTCTAATTTTCTTCAACTACAACTAAATATGCTAGAAGCAATTGGGCTGATATTCCCCTTACCTTAGATGATTTTTCATTAACATCTAAATCTAAATGCCGCAAAAAGCTTAGGTGTTACTATTGATTCTGATATTTCATTTGACACACATATATGCAATGTCACTAAGGCTGCCTTTTCCATTTATGTAATGCCAAGCTGAGACACTTACTTTCATTAGCTGATGCTGGTCCATGCTTTTGTCTCATCAAGATTGGACTACTGTAATAGTCCTCTAATTTGATGCTCTAAATAGTCCATAAAGAAGCTACAACTTGTTCAAAATGCTGCAGCTAGAGTCCTAACTAAGGCTAGAAAATTCGATCATTTTAGTCCCACTCTCACGGCATTACACTGGCTTCCGATTAAATATTGAATTGAATTTAAAATTCTTCTGTTAACCTATAAGGTGTTAAATGGTCTTGCCCCACAATATCTGAGTGAACTCATTGCGTACTACAACCCATCTTGCCCTTTGCACTCCCAAAATGCTGGATTTCTCCTAATTCCAAAAATTTGTAAGACTACAGCCGGAGGCAGAGCTTTCTCCTTTAAAGCCCCTCAATTATGGAATAGCCTTTCAGCTCCAATCCGAGATTCTGACACAGTTCCAATCAGTCCCACCAGGATTTTGTGGGCCTTTTTTGTGATTGTTGCGGGCTAAAATGTTTGATGTTGCGGGTGTTTTTCAAAAAAATTGCGATGGAAGTTGCGGTGTGTTTTTGCTTTTTTGTGAGTACATTGCAATAGGGAGTAAATGTTGTATGGTTTCCTCTATTTAGTAGTCCATTTTAATTATCTATTTACCTATTTATTCAAGGTTGCCAACTTTTCAAGTTCACTTGGAGTGAGATTTGAACCTAAAGGGGGTGGCGAGCGTAAGTTGTTACCAGGCGGCCTGTAAAATGGACACAAATTAAGTATTATATCGAGATCGATTGCCAGTGGTTGGCGCCAGAGCGAACTAGTAACTCATAGATATGGATCAGAGATAAATGCGTGTGTCTCACACTCAATGCGTGAGAGTTGCCAACCCTGATTTATTTATTTATGGGTATTATGATTCTTATAAAACCCCTGGTTTTAACACTTCAAGCAATGATTTTATTTCTCTTACTCTATGTCAGGGATGTCAAAGTCAAATACACCGAGGGCCAAAAAACCAAATTTGCTACAAGCCGAGGGCCAGACTGGTTCAATGTTTATTAAAACATATTGAAATGATTGCACATAGCCTATTGAACCAAGACCTAACACAGTGTATATTATTTAGTGCTTAAATGAATAAAGCAATATTTTCTTATGGATCTGTCAGTAATTTCAAGTGAAATCATTTTTCAACAAGCAAACAGATAAAAACAAACTTCCTTCAAAGAAAACATTTCCTGTACATTAAATGAATAAAGTAATAAAGGTTTGAAAAGTGCTGGAATTTAGGCTTAAGTGCTTGAAAATGCTTGAAATTGTAACGACTTCGTTTCACAACAAATATCTGTCTGACTGAACAGTTCTCTTGAGCCTCTTGTAATTCCAGGACGAAACATGAGAGAACGTGAAGACGTTAAGATTGGGCATTTTGAAAATAAACAACCATTAAATAATGTGAATAAATATGTATAAATATTTAACTTAATTAAGTTTAACTGGTGCACGCAGTTACAAAATTAGAGAGGTGCACGACCTCACTAATCGACAGTGTGTGACACCCTCGCGCATGGGCGGAGCCACTGTGATTACGTCATTTTCGCCACGCAGACCCTCGCCGCTTGTGTGCGCTGCAGTGACTTCGCGGGCTACCGTTGCATTGTGGGGAATGTAGTGTTTGTGCGTGCACAACACCATTGGGCGGCTGTGGCCTGCGGGCCGGTTCTAATAGTAATTAAATATCATGCAGGGGGCCATAGATAATCAATTTGCAGTCCGGATCTGGCCCGCGGGCCTTGACTTTGACATATGTGCTCTATGTGGTATGAAATAGTTTGGGCAGGAATGATCCCTCTCAAGATTTTGTATGCCCCGCCCCCTGAAACACAGGTGTTGGGACATAGAATGCACAATGATCCCTCTCACTTTCTTGAAATGATCACTCGAAGTGCAACAGCTCGGTGGCAGAAATGGACTTTCCGTCTCTTAAAAGACAATGAAAAATCATTTGGAGTGGATGGGCTGGTGCTAGAAATGTTAAACTTGTTGGAAATACATGTCTGAACCCATCGTTGTGAAACAATAAAACACTGAAAACAAAAAAAAGTTTATCCCCGCTTTCATGTAGTGTACCGGGATACTGCTTTTCCCGATCTTTTTGCCGTTATTTTCGTCACTCATGCTGCTTTCAGTCTACTCCTCTTGAATGTATATACGGAAGTAAGGCGGGAGTTTGTCGACGTCACATCAAGACGACATCAGTGATTGGTCAAATTTGCGAGAAAGTTGCGGTGATTGGCTGAAGTTGCAACACCGCCCTGAATTTGCGGGGTTTGCTTGAAGTTGCGTTGAAGTTGCAAATAGCAACATCGCAACTTTCTGGAGGGTCTGTCCAATATTTAAATCTAGACTTAAGACTCACCTATTTAATCAAGCCTTCAGCTAACATTCCCCTTGTAAGGTGTGGGGCTCGGGGGCCCCTAGACGTTGAGATTTCTGGTAATCTGAGATGTTGATGCTGTCTTCCAGCTTTGTCATGGTTTCACTCAGTTGTGACAATGACTTGACTGGAAAGCAATGTCTCAGTGAGCCCTCATGACTGTGGTCACCTCCGAACTCCTCCCTTTAGTTATGCTGCTATAGATTAGCCTGCCGGAGCCACATGCTAATCACTGGCATGTGAGCTGTGTACATTTAAATCAATGATGGTTTAAATTGATGTCCATTCGCTCAGTCTTTATTGTCTTTTTTATCTTTTTGCATGCTTCCACCCAAGATGATTGCATGCAAGCACCTACAAGCACCTGGGAGATGGTTTGACTTGCCGGTGGATGTAGAACTGTAGAACCATCCTGAGCACCACGGACTTGTGCTAACGGACCACCCAATGGAGGATGGGTTCCCTTTAGAGTCTTGGTCCTCCCAAAGTTTCTTCCTAATCCCCACCATCATAGGGAGTTTTTCCTTGCCACTGTCGCCTTTGGCTTGCTCATTAGGGATCTGGACCCATACGATTGTAAAGCTGCTTTTATATAAATAAATTTGACTTTGACTTTAAAACATACAAACAGGAATAGAATAATATAATGAACCACAAATACCGACAGAAAACAAGGGATATAAATACCAGTACTAATGAAAACTGAACAAGACACAGCTGAAAGAAATAACAAGGGGCGTTAACAAAACATACCACAACGAACAAACATAATGTAGACATGATTGACACGGAGGGCGGAGCCACTGTTACACAATGATTCTTCTCCACATTACAGAACACTGACACCTAGTGGCCTGGATGTTTCAAAGATTCTGCACTAAATTGCTAAAGGGCTGGCTCCATGTGGGAGGCCTATTTATGGTGTATAAACGTGTTCATATGTGGACTAAAAAACAATATGATTCTTCATCTCGTGAGCTGCACATCATAGAAAAAAATTAATCCTCATAAATATTATTTGCTATTTTTGTCATAAAATTACTTATTGCTCCTTCCTAACTGAAGTTAGGAGCACCCAACAGAGATGTGATTGATTTTAAAGCTTTATTATAATATCCATTGTTGAAGTACCATTTGAATTTATTTTCGATTTTTCTACTGTTGTATCACCATGTAAAGGTGAATAAGTAAATGTTCTCATAAATAAACAACCTAAAAACTAGCATACTACAATCAGCTAATAATACTGCTTTGGTAAATTGTGTGCTTTACACAAGGCATAATCCATGTCACCATTACAATTACTTGCGCAAGGACTGCTCGGCCAAGCCTTGAATACTAAATGAGAGTGAAGGTGTTCAGTCTGATTAATTGCATTCAGATGAGCTGACGAAACCGGAAGGCTTTTCTTCACCCTGTCACCTCCCCAAAGCATCTCAATTCTCCAAGGACTGTGCTCAAGCTCTGGGCGGCAATGGAAAACACTGCAGCGTCAATAAACCAATATTACTGCCTTGACATATTTATACTATGCACACTAGAATGTCCCATAATGTACATCAGCCTCTATTAAATCATAATTTCATCTCTCAAGATTCAAGTGAGGCAACTCCGTTCCAATGATGGAATGGTGCAATTATAGACTCCGTTGTCCTCATTGCTCACAGCAGCTGGAAGTAGGACTAGATTATAGAAAATGAAAACAATTAATCCTACGATACACAGGCTAAGGAGGTTCAATATTCATTGGTTTGGGGGGGGGGAGGGGGGGGGTCCAGGATACAGGATGAGACTGGATGCAATTTCTATACCACAGCAAGGCACAGTATGAAAATCCCAGACACAGAGTCAGAAATGCTGGATCAGAAACACTCCAATCTGACTGCTAAAGGGATTTATATGAAATGTAAAACAAAGTGTACTATATATCACTGAACTGAGACACTTCTGAAAAAATTAAGTGATGGAGGCAGGCTGACCTAAGGCTGAAAAATATCTACTGAAAAGTGAGCTTGAAGTGAACAGGCAGCCTGGGTGGACATGGCAGTCAATGGGCTGGCGAGGCTGGAGTGAGGCTAGTCTTGAAGTGGAAGGTGTGCCAGGGATATGTTCAAAGTTCATCCAGGGACACACACATCAAAACAGATGTGTTTTAATATAAAATACTTTTCTGAAGTATTAAAATGTTTTGGTTCTTGTGAAAAAAGTACAGAGCAGAGACAGGCATATCAAAATGACTTAACACGAGGATACAACCGACACAGGACACCAACACAAAAACACAGCTTCACAGAGGATAACTTACATACACACACAGAGAGAACTTAAACAAGACAGATACTCGCTCAGACCAAGATACAATTAACCAAATTAAACATGAGAGCAAAAAAAAAAAAAACAGATGCATGTAAAAGGAACAATAACTTATAGGTCTAAATATCTAAATACAAATGACTACAACAACGGGATGGATAGCGAGGGTAACTGAACTGGGAACACGGAACAGAGATCACAGGGATAAAGATCACAGAAATGAACAATAAAGGATTACAGAACTTGAGGAACAGAAACTTACACACGAATGGAGACAAGAACCTAAATCTGGAACACCTAAATCACCCTGATGAGTGAAGAAGAGGCAATGATTCCTGCAAACACAAAATACAAAATTAATCAACAAATCATTTCTAGTGGCCATGTACCTGTTGCAATGTATTTGAACCTCATGTCTGATAAACAAAGCTAGGCAGTTTATGTTCTCTCTCGGTTTGTTGTATAAAGTTCAAAGCAGCAATAAAATCTTTATTTTCTCTTCTTAGGCTGACACAAAAAAAACACCATGTCAGAAGATGAAAATCTCTCTTCCTCTCTTCCTCTCATCCTACTTGTCATCCTGGCATCTGTGTGCAGGTCCAGGAGACGTTAGAGCTGCTCTTAAATGTTCAGCTGCACTTCACAGTTCCCGCATGTAGTGTACTTCACACGCTTGCGTAGCTTTTAGCACTCAGCTCCCAACCAGGACAAGCTGAGAGGGCCAATAAACTGGTCTGGTCTTCAAGCATAGCTCCTTCTGTTTAAATGTTTATCTTACTGTTGTCTTTTTGTTTTCCTTTGCTCCATGTATTACTCCTGTCTGTCTGTTTCTCTGTCCTTTCCTTAGATGACTGTTGGAGTGTAAGTGTGCATGCATCTTTGCGTATGCTTGTGTGTTCTGCACCAATGCATTATCAGAAGGGTCATTTTCCCCACAGCCTCTCCCTGACACATTAAACTTTTATTGTTCAACAACAGTGTGTGTGTGTGTGTGTGTGTGTGTGTGTGTGTGTGTGCTGTGCCAGTATGTGTGAAGGCAAATAAATCAGCAACTCCCTCCTGAGCTCTTGTAAATCTCCTCACTTCCTCTCTGTCTACACACGGTCACGTTCCAGGTTCTGAATTACAGGGAGACAAATGGGAACCCTCGCTCCATTACTGTGGTAATTAAAGTCTGGGAGAGGTTTTTTGTATCCACATGACTATTTATTTCACCCCACTCTGACACTCTAACAAGCCTGAGCTTATGATGGTTGATTATTTTACTGTATTTATGTGCGTGTATGTGTGAAGTAACTTGCAAACACTCATTTGTATGTGAAACGGCTCATCAGACCAGACCTTCCACATCAATAAAACATTCCTTTTCTCTTTCTCTCTGTCTCTCTCTTTCTTTCTCTCTCCGCTCCATTGAACTTTAGCTGCAATGGCCAGTTTTTTCCCCTCCCTCAGGTGCAGTATGAATACTTCACTATCTCATATATTTCTCCCCAGTGCACATACACTGGACAACAATAAGCAATATATATTGTGGTTTAAACTCTATGACCTTGTACGTCACTGTAAAATGCTAATATAAAGCATTCATGAGGTGAATTCTTTAGCTTTGCGACAACAAGGTCTGAGAGGTCTGAGTCCCTAACCTCAAAATGTTTACTTTCATTAATAGATTTGACCAAACCCTTTGAGAGATTTGTGATTGGTCAGGAAACTTATCACTCATTATTTATTTTTATGCAGTTAGCAATAAAGGTACTTGGGTATCAGTGTTTAATAATTTCAGTGGAAAGCTAAAAACAAAAAGCTAAACTCGTTTGCCCTTCTGAACTGATGCAAAAGACAGTTACTGGGCAAAGGTGCTAGTGAGGGGAACTTCCATCTCAGCCATGCTCACATCATCACTCAGAGATTGTAGAATTTAGTACAACCTAGGGCACATGAATTATTAGATGAATGAGGATCCTATTGACCATCATCCTGATGGGTTAGCAGACTAGCATGTTTGCTAATGTGGTTTCAGATCAGATGACTAAAGCAGCAAACACCCTTAGGCTGACAGTCTGGCCATTTCCCAAAGCCTAGGATGGTTTATTACTGTGATAAAACTGAACATGGTTCAGTTCAATAACTTATCAATCAAAACCAGGTTCTGCTAGATGAAGCTATTCCTGTCTTGGTGTCTTAAAATGTATATTAATATAAAAACAAATTTCAGTCGCAATCCATACACCTGGCGTATATATATAGTACACAAATCAGACAGTGACATTTTTTATTGATTGGATTTGTCTTCAAGCACATTACATAAAAATAACTATGTGATTACTTTGCAGAATGTCAGTTTTTATTCAAAGCTATTTACCTAAATAATGTCTAAACCATATAGAAATCACAGCCCCATTTGTGCATAGTCATACCATTTAAATGGACCACTAGTAATTGCATGAATAAATGTCTCCTCCAGTACTCCCCTAATGTGGTCTTTTATGATCTGCCAACCTGTTTGCTTGGGCTAAATCTGTATCATAATGTGTCCTTGACTCTTAAAAATATACCAAAAGACTGGAATCCTAGACAAAGATTAATCCAAAACCTTCACTTTTATTACTGAATGACCATGGACATTTTTGTCCAAGACTGGACTTCATCCATATCCAGGAATCCAGCCCTTCTTGTTTTGGCTTTGAGCTGACTAGTTTGTTGTGATTTTTTCAGTCTGCCAGCAGCTGACAGACTCAAAAGAACAATGATCAGTTTAGGCCCAAAATATACTGTAAGTGCATGTCCTAAAGTAGTGCAGGGGTACATGTCCCGATAATGAATGATCTTAGAGATTTATGAACAACTCTAGGAACAACTTAAGTTTAAGAACGCCAATTTTGCCAGTGTTTCCCAAAAGTAATCTTAGTCTCCAAATTTACGAAGGAGTTTTACGGAGTTGTACGCGCCAGATGCCTATTTTATGCCTAGTTTAGAATTTGCCCCATATTAGGTGTATTTGTATTTACATTTCAGTATTTAACATGAGAAATGTTCATTTAAGTTTGAATGATGAGTGAATCAATGAACGTAATCATAAACTTCAACATCTTGTTTATTTTTCCACCAGTCTACTACACAGACCAATAGATGAGTACAGAAAACAGAGCAAGCAGTTTTCAGAACACTGGAAATTCTGACCAAAAATGTTGCTTAATTTTTTTAAAAGTTTTGCTCAGGATATTGGAAGAATAAGAAGAACTGAAGTAAATCAGATGTTTTAAAATATCATTTTAGATGGTAGACTTTCTTTAATTTCCCAGGCCTCTGCCACAGTGATAAAGTCCTCTACACAGGCATCTCCATAGTGCCTAGAAGTGTCTTCTGCATGCTCAAAGCAAATGACTGGATCTTCCATTCATCATCTATAATATGAGCTGTCACACCAAGATCATTCTTGTTGCTAACAGAGGTCCAGTGATCCCCAGTCAGAGACACATTTGTGGCGCTCTTCACAATAATCTGTTTTACTTTCCTTTCCTCATCATACAGCTGCTGCATTTTCTTCGACATTGTCTTTCTGGACAGCAGTTTGTAACTTGCATCAGTTGACGCAATGTGCAGCGCTTCTTGTAAGCCTTTATCTTCGACCACAGAGAGCGAACACCACTGCAAATAATGCGTCATGTATAAACGTGTAACGTATTGAACAGGCAGAGAGGGATCCAAATGCGGAAGAACACCGCTTTTATTTAAATGAGACGCTGGTACAAACACAGGCAGGTGAATCACGAGTACTAGGATCAGTAGTAACAGCGTGTTCTTGGCGTGGTCAGGACGGTCCAGGGTCATACCGGGGGAGCAGAAGTCAGGAGGTACAGAGGGACTAGGCAGGAGACAAGGTCGGGGACGTAAGCGAGGGTCAGGACACAGGAGAGCAGACAGGATATAGAAAGGCTTGGTACGCAGCATGAGTCGGCAATACTTCGGGACTGAGACGTGCTGGGGAAGGTGTATATGTGTGACTGAAAGGGGGCGTGGTAATGAGGGGCAGGTGAGGCTGGTTAGGGAACATCAGGTGGCATTCCTTACAGAAGCTTTGTAATTAATTAATCGAAATTAATCGCATTTTAATTGCATTTCAGTATTTAACATGAGAAATATTAATTTAAGAAATATTAATTTAATCATAAACTTCAACATCTTGTTTATTTTTCCACCAGTCTACTACACAGACCAATAGATGAGTGCAGAAAACAGAGCAGTTTTCAAAACACTGGAAATTCGGACCAAAAATGTTGTTTAATTTTGGGAGTTTTGCTCAGGATATTGGAAGAATAAGATGTTTTTTAATACCATTTAATTTCCCAGGTCTCTGCCACAGGCATCTCCATCGTGCCTTCTGCATGATCAAAGCAAATGACTGGATCTTCCATTCATCATCTATAATATGAGCTGTCACACCAAGATAATTCTTGTTGCTAACAGAGGTCCAGTGATCCCCAGTCAGAGCCACATTTGTGGCGCTTTTCACAATAACCTGTTTTACTTCCCTTTCCTCATCATACAGCTGCTGGATTTTCAACATTGTCTTTCTGGACGGCAGTTCGTAACTTGCATCAGTTGACGCAATTTCCAGCACTTCTTGTAAAGCCTTTATCTTTGACCACAGAGAGCGGACAACACTGCAAACAAGCCAACATAATAATGTGACGTGTTAAGTATAAACGCCTCCGCAGCTCGCACAAGGTGTGCGGAGTCACGCGCTACGGTCACGCGCGAAAGTTTAATCCAGTCTTAATGGTCCAATGAAGGTCATTTAAAAACCAGGACATTTCCTCACTTAAAAAAACCCAGGACAGGATGTGAAATATGGATATGTCCTGGGAAATACGGACGTTTGGTCACCCTATCGTACTAGGAATACATTTAGCATCTAAGTTATCATTACTGACCTGCGCGTTAGCACCAACATGTTTTGCGTTGAGGTGGTAATGAAGGGTGGAAGTGCTCCTTTGATAAGCGAACTCCTTCCTACATAAAGTGTAAATAACACTATTTGTGTTTGTACTTCCATCTGGAAGTTTCTTATATGTAAATTTCCCATCCACCAGCGTAGCCTCTTCAGTCATCTCCATCATGCTCATCTTATTGTACGTCCATATAATCTGTATCCCCGGAACTTGTGCACTGAGAAACATTCCAGAGTGCAAAAGTGTTAAATGCGTTAAAAAGCGTCAACACCAGCGTCTAGTGTTCGAGCTTCCCACATCATGGCAACCCCAAAGCACTCACTCACTCTGGGTACAAAGCGGTACAGCTTCTCAAGATGTTGAACTTGTTCTGTTGGGCCATTAATGATCCTATAGCACCAATTGTCTCTAGACGCTTTACAGGTGACACCGTCATGTTATTTTTAATAGTTGCAGAGAGGAAAATAAATACATTCATGCATACTTTTTGTTGTTTAGGCAAAACTAAAATATCATCGAAAAAAATGGCAGATGTAGTATGTCCAAGGTTATGAAAACTGACCAGTCTCCTACTGAAAGAACGTCTACTGAAAGAACGGTTGAGCAGAATGTACTGTATTGAAATTTAGTGCCTTTTTTTTTTTTTAAGTAAGGCATTTCGGCCTTTGTTTTTCATGTGTTTGTGTTCTGGTTTCCTTTGTGTGTCTTTATTTTAAAATTCGTGGTTGTGTCTGATTTCACACCCCACCCTTGTACTCTGCCCAGTGTTGCCTGGTGTATGATAATTATCATATTTGTATGATAATTTTGACCTCTGTACGATCAATAATCTGTGAATGTCTAGTTGTAATCAGTTGTAATCAGCCTGTCGGAGTTTTTTGTGAACTCTGAAGGCAGAAACAGATGCACGATTGGCTGGAAATTCCCACAAGAGAGTCTGGCCGTAAATCTCTCCTCTGAGGCCACCTCCTCTCTGAGACTGATCTCATCCCTGAGACCAGGAAATGACGACTCGCTGTCACGTGATTGCATAAGAAATTAAGCATGGCAGATCATGAGATCACTCCTCTGCGTTAGCCCCCTACTACAGAAATAGTGCACTATATTGTAAATAATATTACAATAACAATATATTATATTGGTAAATTGTAAATATGGTAAATAGTACAATATTTCTGTGATAGGGAGCAATTTTGAATGCAGTGATGGGTTATATAATATTTAGTGGTGGGCCGTTAACGGCGTTAACACCGATAACGGCCAACCACTACTTAAATTTAAATCGCTTGCAGACCGTTTTTATCTGTATACATATATATATTAAATGTTAAATTTAATTAGTTGTCAGCGTTATCGGCCCTAATTATATTATATATATATTTTTAGCAAACATCACATACAGTCGTATGCAAAAGTTTGGACACCTCTTGCCAAACGGAGTTTAATTTATTATATATAATATTATGAATAATATTATAATTAATATTTATATATACATAAATATTTATTTGCTAATGTTTTCATATAACTGTATTATATAACCATGTGTAGGAATAGCAAGTTTAAATCATTCTTGCTTTCACTCATATATATATATTTCATTTTAAAAATAAATAAATAGTAACAAAAAAGGAAAAATAATACTACACATTTTAAACTGAAGGAAGTAGAAAGATCATAACCATTTTTGACAGTGGCATTTAAGCACATGTTAAACACATTCTATGGAGAAAATCACAAATAGATTTTAATTTAAATTTAAGCAGCAGTGAAAGATCTTTTTCAGACAACAACACTTGCTATATACAGAACTGTCAAATTTGTTTAATGCCTATGTTATGTGTTTGATTAATTAAATGCAAGAAACCCAAATTTAACTCAGTAACGTATTAAGCAATAAAGACTAGGGAAATAATAAAAGCAAACTTGATTAGTGAATTATTTACAAAAAATATTATTTAGAATCAAAACAAAGATTTCAAAGGCAATAAAACAAATAAAAGCTTACACTGCATTGTTTGTGAAGAACTCAAACTTAATGGATAAAACTATTGCGATATCTGCTTGTTCAAATCAAGCTCATTAAAAATTAAGCAGCTTCATGCTCAAGAGAAAAACAATAAAAGCCAGCATTCAGAATGAACAATAAAGTGCATTAATGTGGCCATGCAGGATGCAAAACGAACTTCAAGACTACCAAGAGTCACAAAACCATGCACAGACACACACACGCAGTGTACAAAACAAAAGAGAACAAAAAACACATTTTCACTTTCACTTATCAATTATTCGTCAGTCCAATTGGCCTGTTGTCAAGTAACCTTTGTTAAAAGTCGAACGCTAGACACTCACTGGAATATAACTACACCCGTTATATTCCAGTGCAATACCGCCCCACGCCAGTAGCTGGCGATCAAGATAAAACAGGACCTCCTCTCTGGGACCTCAATAGGTCCCACAGATGAGGTAAGTGCCAGAGGTGAGATTTACGGCCAGACCCTACTCGGAAATTCCAGTGTGCATTTCTCACCTGGCAACACTGACTCTGCCCCCTCGTCATTGTTTTCAGGTGTTTCTTGTTTGGTTCTTGGTTTAGTCTGTGTATTTAAGTCCTGTGTTGTGTTGGTTCTTGGTTTAGTCTGTGTATTTAAGTCCTGTGTTGTGTTGGTTCTTGGTTTAGTCTGTGTATTTAAGTCCTGTATTGTGTTGGTTCTTGGTTTAGTCTGTGTATTTAAGTCCTGTGTTGTGTTGGTTCTTGGTTTAGTCTGTGTATTTAAGTCCTGTATTGTGTTGGCAGTGGCGGACTTAGCAATTTGGGGGCTCAAGGCGAATTTAGCTAGGGGGCCCATCAACATTAATATACGAGAAATAAGTTCAGGTTCACACTACACGATTTTAGGCTGGTTTTTCAGTCGCCGACTGTTTTTTGTTGATCGCCGACAGAAACTGTGGTCGGACGCAAATCGGGGATCACTCGGCAATCGCTCAGTCGTGTAGTGTGAACTGCTGAAAGACGCTCGCCGAGTGGTCGCCAACTCATCGCAGACGACCGGCAGATATCTAGCATGTTTAATATGTAGCCCAGTCGGCGACTGTGAGTCAACAGCAGCGTTTAGCTTCATACAACTTTACTACAACACTGTTTAAGTTATTGTGACAGCACTGGAGAAATAGTGCGATTGACTATATCTATGTTCACTGCAACGGAGAGATGAAATAATTCTGGCAATTTGGGACTATGGAGTGGTTAAACGGTAAAAATAATAATAATAACGAAAATGTGGAGTACATGTACATTGTTTTTTTCTTCTACGTGGTGTTGCTGGTTCTCGCGAGTGTTTCGTTTTCGTGTTCTCATGTTTTTGGACGGCAGCTAGACGAGTCGGTGATTCCCCAGTCGTTTGATTCGTGAGCCCACGTCGCCGATCAGTCATGTAGTGTGAAAGCCACAACAACTGAAAGACTCGCGATTACAGCACAACCAGTCGTGTAGTGCGAACAGCACAAAAACCTGACGACTGAAAAGTCGTGTAGTGTGAACCTGGCTTTAGCTAGACAAGGGGGCCCTACAGTGGGAGGGGCCCAAGGCAATTGCCTAGCAACGCCTCTATGCAAAGACCGCCTCTGTGTGTTGGTTCTTGGTTTAGTCTGTGTATTTAAGTCCTGTGTTGTGTTGGTTCTTGGTTTAGTCTGTGTATTTAAGTCCTGTGTTGTGTTGGTTCTTGGTTTAGTCTGTGTATTTAAGTCCTGTATTGTGTCATTTGTAATAAGTAATCATTTTACACTTTGTTAGTATCCGTTGCATATCCAGCCTATACATGAGCACACAATTAACATTTTGTGCATCAGTACAAATGCATTGCAAACTGCACCACAAACGGGATTTTTGAAAATACCAGCTGAGAAGTGCAAGAAGTTTATAGAGGGTATAAACGTATACAAGAAACGTTTGGAGGCTGTCATCACTGTCAAAGGTTGTGCAACCACATATTAAGGAGGTGTACCTTTATTAATGCACATGCTGTTTTTTCTGTTTCTTCTTTAAAATGACAACATGTAAGCTGAAGAACAATGTTCAGCTGGTATTTTCTCCCACTCTTCCTTTGCAGTTTGTTCGAGCTCTTGAATGTTTGCAGGGGTTTTTTCCCAGATTTAAGCTCACCCCACAGATTTTCAATGGGATTCAGATCAGGACTCATTGCTGGCCATTTTAAAACGGTCAATTTCTTCCTTTTTCAACCATTCCTGTGTGGTTTTGGAAGTGTGCTTTGTGTCTTTGTCTTGCTGGAGGACCCATAATCTTCAAATCAAACCAAGTTTTCTTACACTGGGTAAGACATTTTGCTCTAAAATCTCTTGGTAATTCTCCCGATTTCATGATTCCTGTGATATGGATGAGGCCTCCAGTACCAGACGCAGCAAAACTGCCCCACAGCATTATGGATCCTTCACCATGCTTATCACAGGTGATTCTCATTTGTGATTTAGCTCAGGCGAAATGAGTTTCCATACAGAGTTTCAAAATGAGTTTCCATACTGATTTACTGTAAAGAGTGTCAATACCAGTGCCACAGTAGTCTTTAGGTTTTTCATTTTTTTCTCTCCAGTTGTTTTTAGTTTTAAATATTGTTTATCATTTGCTCTTTTGTATCAAGCACAATTTCTCTTTAGAAAAAGTTTAGTTAAACTTGATAATATTTTCCAGGAAATATTCCACATTATGTACTTAAACTTCCTGGGTGCCAATAATGGTGAGCATGACTGTACTTAGTGAATTACAAGTGAGTCAGAACACTGTTATGTTACAAACAAATTTAAGTGTGACGTTAGTTATGAAGAGTTTCAGGAAATACTTGTAAATTTAAGAGTGTTGTTAAGTACAATTAATGCTAAGTTATGAAAAACTTAGCTTTACAAACGCTTTGGCAAACACACCCCAGAACTATTAAGATGTTGTCAGTAGAGTCTGCCTTCAGTTTTAAACATTTTAGGGCCTAGCAGCCCTAAAAAAAGATATGAGAGTGAGACTCATGATGGCAAGAGACAGAGACACATGACAGAACGGGACTGAGGCCAACCCAGTATCACGCCCCAGTGTGAAATACACACGTTGGTCCACCCGGTGTGCTGTCAGTTACATGTTTTTATATGCCTGAAACATGAAATGTACATGCTGGCATAAATCGACTGTATCCATATGTTGACGATGACAAATACACCTATTATAACAAAGAGAAACACTCTCATTTTTGCTCAGGTAATGCATGCCGAACAGATGTAAGTTAGAATGTTTTGCTAACGTCTATTCCATCGTATTAATGATTTGAATGAAATGTTTAGGATGTGAGTTAATGTAACCAAAATAATGACATAATTTAGCTGCCTACATTGACTTACAGTGTAGATTTGTTAGCTTTATGAGTATCTAGGTAGCTAGCTAGCTCCGAAATCCCACAACTTCCTATCTAGCTAGAACATTACCATCATGATGCATCTGCATTTATGCTGCATTTATGATACTGATTTGGCAAAGGATGTGTTCACATGTTGAAGTTCATTTTACAGACATTCAGAAGACAAATGAATACCATTAGCTAATGTTAGCAAGTTTTCCTCATCTGCATAATATAATTTCATTAGTTATGTGTATAAGGAAGCCAAATCTGAACGGCTTGTTTAAACTCCTGTTGTCTGACATAAGCATCCCACAAAACTGGCTGACTTACGTCATAGTCTGAGGGTTGGTCGGCACTCTGGATACCAAAATGTATATGCACAAGCACAGGAAAGGGGGAATTTTAATGTGTTCCCTTTAAATTTCATAGGCATTGTTAAATCTTAAATATATTTTACTGTAAGACAGAGCCACAACAACATGAAAAACATGACATAGTTCTGCTCCAGAATACATTATACATAATCTATATTCTAATATATTTGAGTGCTCATATCTAATCAAGGTAATTGGCCATATTGGCACTAATGATGTGTATCAGAGTGAGGGCCTCTTGAGCAGGTGGTGTGGTTGTTGGACAAGGTTCAATTAGTGACGGATGTCACCCACCTGCAGACACACACACACACTCACGCGCACACACACACATTCACAGAGGTTTCTCTCTGTATCTCTCTCTCTCTTTCTCCCTCTGCTACACTTGTATCCTCTCAATGCTAACAGCTACATTAGTGCTACAGTACACTATTTCATTGACGTTTATATTTGCAATATGAATATAATTTAAACAAGGAATTATATTTTTAAAACTGCATTCAGGAGAAACACAATAACCAATAGCCTTCTAAATGAGCCTTCTAAATAATAATAATAATAATAATGTTTCATATTTATAACTTAAAATATAAACTAAAAGACAACAGCTTTGTTGTTACAAGTACCTAATTAAAACATGTTTACAAAGAAATTTACGTTGAAAGTAAAATTCTAAATATTATTGTTTTAAATACATTTTAAATACAAAATACATTTAAAAAAAATTTCTTAAAAAAAAGAAAAACAATTAAATGGACCAATTAAAAGGATTTCTATCATTTGCATAGCATTTGTAATATTGCATAAGTGAGTTGTGTTCCACAGCCTGGTGCCTTAGTGATTAAAGGCAGACTGCCCCTTGTCACGTAGGGCAACGCCCCCTCTCGTAGCTGTCACTCTGGGTTCCCTCATGTCTGTATTCCCTGCCTGTTTGTCCCGCCCTACTCGTTGTCTCCGTGATTCCTCGTTTGTTACCACGCCCCCGTGTCATTATCACCTGTTCCTTGTTTCAGTTCTATGTATTTAAGTCCCGTCATTCCCCCAGTCGAGTCATCCGTGGTTTTGTCTACTCTGTCGGTTTGTGTTGGTTCACACTGTCATTGTACTTAGTCCTGATCGCCCGTTGTTCTCTGTTCTGTGTTACCCTGCCTTGATTTTGTTTCACCTGATTCATTATGCCCCTGTATTTGTCCCACCTTGATGGCTCTCCCGTTACGACCCCTGCTTGTGACAACGACTCTGCATACGGTATGTCCTTTAATAAAATATCTCGCTCTTCTCAGCATTTGTGTCCGTCTCCTCGCTCCGTGGCGCGAGCGCCGTTACATAACCACGGATCTTACCAGGACACAGCGAGAGAGCGAGACTCTGGTAAGTTCAATCGCTGTAATGAGGTGTTGGCTGGTTTAATTCGGTTCGACTCTCCGGTATTACAGCGTGAACGAACCAGAGACAGGAATTCCCCTTGCGCTGTGGGTACAGGGGAGTCTCGTCGCTATGAAAACAAAGCGAAATCACTTTCGGTTTCCAGCTTTTGCGACGAGCTCCCTGATAAGCGCTATGTGTCTGCCCGACTCCAGCCTGTAGCGCGAGAGTCGAGCAGACGGAATGAATGTGCAGACGAGCGTTGGCTTGGCTCTCGGTTGGCTTTCAAAAGCCATTGTGAGCTCCCGATACCTCCGACGAGGCGGAGTCACAATGAAAGCCACCGAGAAGCAGTTGTGTCTGTATGTTCTTCCAGGCGCAGACCAGACCGGGGAAGGAGGAAGACCACGCCTCCGACTCAGAGCCCCGTCGCCACAGCGCATGCAGAAGTCATCTTGCCAGAAGAGGACCTCCCTCCGCTACTCCCGGAAGCTAAACCCCGAGGGCTCCCCAAGAATTTTTTGGGGGGTCGTACAAGCCACTCAGCTAAGGAGTGGCAGGCTGAAACCCGGGAGGACGTCAGAGCGGCGACTCCGCCCCCCGAGGACGTCAGAGCGGCGACTCCGCCCCCCGAGGACGTCAGAGCGGCGACTCCGCCCCCCGAGGACGTCAGAGCGGCGACTCCGCCCCCCGAGGACGTCAGAGCGGCAACTCCGCCCCCCGAGGACGTCAGAGCGGCGACTCCGCCCCCCGAGGACGTCAGAGCGGCGACTCCGCCCCCCGAGGACGTCATGTCACCTCTGCGGCCGGTTCCCGTGATCCTGAGGAGGTCACCCACGCCAGTTCCCGTCCCCGCTGCCCGTAGGCAGTCCACGCCTGTTCCCGTCCCCGCTGCCCGTAGGCAGTCCACGCCTGTTCCCGTCCCCGCTGCCCGTAGGCAGTCCACGCCGGTTCCTGTCCCCGCGACCCAGGAGAGGTCGTCTACGCCGGCTCCTGTTCCCGCTGCCCGCCAGCGGACCCTGCCTGTTCCCGCTGCCCGCCAGCGGACCCTGCCTGTTCCCGCTGCCCGCCAGCGGACCCTGCCTGTTCCCGCTGCCCGCCAGCGGACCCTGCCTGTTCCCGCTGCCCGCCAGCGGACCCTGCCTGTTCCCGCTGCCCGCCAGCGGACCCTGCCTGTTCCCGCTGCCCGCCAGCGGACCCTGCCTGTTCCCGCTGCCCGCCAGCGGACCCTGCCTGTTCCCGCTGCCCGCCTGCCGGCTCCTGTTCCCGCTGCCCGCCTGCCGGCTCCTGTTCCCGCTGCCCGCCAGCGGACCGCGCCTGTTCCCCTTGAGACTGTGCTGCCCTCTATTGGGCCTGGACTCTTTGTGCCCCCTGCTCTGCCATGTGCCCCTGTCTCTTTGCCCATGTTCCCCTTGCTCCCATGTTCTGTCCCTGGTTTTGTGTTGGTCCCAGTCCCTGTCTGTGTGCCTGTTCGTGTCCTTGTGCCCGTCCCTGTGTCTGGTTCCAGTGGTGTCCTCTCTGTCCCGGTTCCCGTGTCTGTTCCCCGGATTGTGACCCACTTTGTTCCTGTCCCAGTCTCGGTTGTACAAGCCGTGTTTGCCTCAGTGTGTGCCTCTGCCCTGTCCCCTGGCCCCACTCCCGTGTCTGTCCCCAGTCCAGTACTGTCCGGCCCTGCTCCTGCTCCTGTCCGGCCTCCCTGTGTCCCGTGTCGTACCACGTCCCTGTCCGGCTCTTGGCCTGTCTCCCTGTCTCCAGTCCCTGCCGTGTCCCAGGTCCCTCGTCCTGTTTTGTCTGGTCCTGTCCCTCCGGTCTGTCCTGTGTCCGCTGTCCCTGTCCTGTCTGCCCTTGCGTGCCCCGGAGTGGCACGCTTTGAGGGGGGGTTATGTCACGTAGGGCAACGCCCCCTCTCGTAGCTGTCACTCTGGGTTCCCTCATGTCTGTATTCCCTGCCTGTTTGTCCCGCCCTACTCGTTGTCTCCGTGATTCCTCGTTTGTTACCACGCCCCCGTGTCATTATCACCTGTTCCTTGTTTCAGTTCTATGTATTTAAGTCCCGTCATTCCCCCAGTCGAGTCATCCGTGGTTTTGTCTACTCTGTCGGTTTGTGTTGGTTCACACTGTCATTGTACTTAGTCCTGATCGCCCGTTGTTCTCTGTTCTGTGTTACCCTGCCTTGATTTTGTTTCACCTGATTCATTATGCCCCTGTATTTGTCCCACCTTGATGGCTCTCCCGTTACGACCCCTGCTTGTGACAACGACTCTGCATACGGTATGTCCTTTAATAAAATATCTCGCTCTTCTCAGCATTTGTGTCCGTCTCCTCGCTCCGTGGCGCGAGCGCCGTTACACCCCTTTTCATCCAGGTTATTGCGATTTTTAATAGATTCTCATTAGAAGACATGGGCTGAATACATCTAATAATCACATCGCTAAGGTGGAAGCGGTCCTGACACTGGAGGCATTTAAAGACTTCATCTGAATCTTCAAATCAACCCTGAAAGTTATGGATAGCTAGTGGAGGGATTTGAGCATCACTGTGGTTCTAGATGCTACATTTTTATCTCATTGCAGATTAATAGACCTATTGTGAAAGACAAATAAGAGAGTATTGCCATAATTTAGCATTGGTGAAACAAAAGCACCTATACATTTCTCACTTTTAGAAATGGAGAACATTTCATGAACGTAAGATGGTATAATAGTGATGTGGGGTTGTACAGAGTACATTAATCTGGTTCTTCAAATTGAGGTCACTGTCAAAAACCCTACATTATTCATATAGGCCTTCACATCTTTCCTCTGAGTTTTATTTCCAGGAATCAAAACGTAAAGATCTGTCCATAATTCCTAAATGCATAAGCACCTAGTCAAATATAATAGTTGTGGCCACTTAAGAGGATATTAACCAGTTTGGTTTATTACCAGAGGTTATAGAGAAATTCAAACCTTTTCCTCTGGAGGCACTCTTGTCAATCTTTTGAAAGGCCATCAATTAACACAATCTTGTCAACAAGCTACTGCATTGTGAGTATAATATAAATCATGTCAAAGCATTCCATTTGTGCAGGACCTTTATTGTCTATTATTAACTGGCGTTTTATTGTCTGTTATTAACAAATTAAAAAGCAGTACACAAAAGTGCTTCCCCTCTATTCCGCATGTGTCTCATGCATTTTGTCTTTATTTGTGTAATATTGTTGAGTTTATGGAAATTAAATTGAAAAGTTTCTCACAACACATTTTGACGAGATGCTGTTATAAAAATGAAATTAACCAATGTTACTAAATTACATTTTGAATAATAAAATATCTTTATAAAATAAATCTGTCTCACCTCCTGCACTTCCCTGCAATTCTTTCAAGTCCCACTAGGGGGAATGTCCCACAATTCCTCTGGTCTAAGGGGGACAAAAACAAACAGGCTATGCAAGTCACTATTAACTCACTCTTCATTTTTACTCATTCATTTACTTCGTTTAGAACTTTGAGAAATACTATGCAAGGACCAAAATCCAGATAGGAATATTTCATAAAAATCCCCCATATCTCCATGGGGATTTGTTACTAGTTTAAACAATGTTTTCAATAAATCGTTACATTTCCTAAATAAATGGCCAAAGGATGATGATGTAAGGTAAGACGGGATGGGAACATAAGGTCCCTGAAAGTCTCTATGAAGTCAGCATGGTCTCTGTGGAGATCATTACGCAGTTGTCCTACTGTACTTACTCTCAATGGTCAGAGACATCTAAAATCAACCTGACTAACTGTATGAGATGACCAGGTCTAATCATGTAACCCTGGATGAACTGAATCAGTTTTTAACTGAATTGCAGACAGGTTTAGACCATGTTATTCATGGAAACTTATATCTTACAAGCAACCAAAGTTGCATACCAGTTGCATAATTAATTCAGTCTAACATTTGATTTTAAATATAATTTTAAGTAGATTTCATGACTAAAGTAGGTGTACATGCTAAAGCCATGTTCATGTAACAACATTCAGATTCATCATATGGGATAGGTCTATTTAAGGGTTTTAACTATGAAATAGGGTTAGGGAGGGCAAATGAGAAAGTATGAGAGAGTGAGTGCCGGTAAGTCGAGAACCCTCGCTTTAGAAGACCACAAACTCATTTGAACTCTTTGCTCCAGACAAACCTTTTATTTTCATCACTGATTTCATTTCTAAGAGATGGACAGGAGATAGGAGGATGAAAATGGAGAGAAGAAGGGAGAACAAAAGACACTCGGGAGCTAGGGAAGACGCAAGAGCGAAAACAACCAGAAAAAAAGGGGTTTCAAAAGAGACAACAAGCATGACAACTGCAGCCCTTACCCTTCTGCTTCCTACTTAAGCACATCAGACTTGCAGATGAATCCCAGCAGGCACATCCTTAGACGCCTCTCCAGCACTCCAGATATATTTAGTCTCCCACCCATATGGGTGCCATTCCATTGACCTCTAAATAACTTGAGCTTAACATTGCCATGTGTTGTAGAGAGGTTTAGTTTCTCTGGGGAAAGCTCAAGGCAGGGTTAGGGTTATGTCATTTGGGGACGTTCACGCTTTTTGATGGCCTCAAGGCTACTGTGTTTCGTGTGATTAATGAGTGCAAAATATGTTAGCGTCTGGTGCCAAACCGTTTGTCCTTCTTATATGTTGTGCTTTATTCTACTGATGGGAATGAAAAAAAAGTCCTTCACAATGGTTATATATTAGGTTATGAATATAACAGTAGAATTTTATTACAGCTAGAATAGTAGAATAATAGTAATAGATCATGTCAGAGAAATGGTAATAAAAATGACATGTCACAGTATTTCTTTTTATTCCTGTAACTGCAGCAGTAAATCCATCAAAATGAGTTCAACGTGAAAAACAGTTGGGACACGAAGGCACAGTGACCATGTGATGTAACCAGCTCCAGTGATCACTCCTGAGGTGCCCCGCTACCTGCACAAAGGTTCTGCTGAAGAGTGTGTATTAGGAATGTGTCTACAAGCATCTGGTCTCATTAGGCTTCACAAACATTAATGACGCTTCAGCATGCATGCAGGAAAACATGCATCAAGTGGTGCTGGTGGGCCAAGACGAGATCAAAGACACGGTGGTAACAGGAGGCCTCCAGTCTTCCCAACCTTGCATCAGGCCGAGGAATTTTTTCAGCTTGGTGAGGCAGTAACCAAGGCCTCTGAGCACACAGCATACATCTGGTATACACGCACACACACACACACACACACACACACACACACACACACACACACACACACGTGCGCATGCGTGCACTTACACAAACAAACACACTTAGAGCTACTATAATTACTACCATAATTTCTTTTTTTACAGTTTTCATAGTTTTTTCCTGTGTGTGTGTGTGTGTGTGTGTGTGTGTGATCTTTGTCAGGGTGAGTGGTGAGTATGTGTGTGTGTGTGTGTGTGTGTGTGTGTGATCTTTGTCAGGGTGAGTGGTGAGTATGTGTGTGTGTGTGTGTGTGTGTGTGTGTGTGTGTGTGTGTGTGTGTGATCTTTGTCAGGGTGAGTGGTGAGTATGTGTGTGTGTGTGTGTGTGTGTGTGTGTGTGTGTGTGTGTGATCTTTGTCAGGGTGAGTGGTGAGTGTGTGTGTGTGTGTGTGTGTGTGTGTGTGTGTGTGTGTGTGATCTTTGTCAGGGTGAGTGGTGAGTATGTGTGTGTGTGTGTGTGTGTGTGTGTGTGTGTGTGTGTGTGATCTTTGTCAGGGTGAGTGGTGAGTATGTGTGTGTGTGTGTGTGTGTGTGTGTGTGTGTGTGTGTGTGTGTGTGATCTTTGTCAGGGTGAGTGGTGAGTATGTGTGTGTGTGTGTGTGTGATCTTTGTCAGGGTGAGTGGTGAGTGTGTGTGTGTGTGTGTGTGTGTGTGTGTGTGTGTGTGTGTGTGTGTGTGATCTTTGTCACGGTGAGTGGTGAGTGTGTGTGTGTGTGTGTGTGTGTGTGTGTGTGTGTGTGTGTGTGTGTGTGATCTTTGTCAGGGTGAGTGGTGAGTGTGTGTGTGTGTGTGTGTGTGTGTGTGTGTGTGTGTGTGTGTGTGATCTTTGTCAGGGTGAGTGGTGAGTGTGTGTGTGTGTGTGTGTGTGTGTGTGTGTGTGTGTGTGTGTGTGTGTGTGTGTGTGTGAGTGATCTTTGTCAGGGTGAGTGGTGAGGCATTAGTCACTCCAATCTGACAAATCCTAATTAAAGTCTTCTAACCCACATCTTCAGTCTGACTGTCTGACTGTGTCTGCCTCTCTCTTTCTCTCTCTCTCTCTCTCTCTCTCTCTCTCTCTCTCTCTCTCTCTCTCTCTCTCTCTCTCTCTCACTCGCTCTTTCTTTCTCTCGTGGAGCTGGTCTGATCCTACCAAAATCTTATCACACTGCCAATTCACTAGTATGAGCAATCATGTTGAATTGAAACTCAGTATAGAGACTCTTTATGCACATACATACGGACACACACACACACACATACATTTATATAAAAATGTTTACATGTCATTGTCAGTGTGGGTGGGGGGGGGGGGTTCTTTAAGATATAGAATATTAATGATCTGAAGGTATTAGCTGAACTCCTGGTATAAAGGTTTGCTCTATATGTATTGAGCTGATATCTGAGTCTGAGAATGCAGAAAGAACCTTATTTGCTACTGTACAGATAAAGTGTGGCATGAATCTGCAAGTACCCAAGACTCAAATGTCATCACACTCTCTGAAGTGCTATCTCAACAGTCATATGGCTCACTGATATTATTGCCTGGGAAATATTGATACCCCCAAGGCAGTTCGTTATGGAAGGTATTACCTGAATACCTCTGTTCTGTCTCCTCCTGTAGGTATTGCATGGAATTGCATCACTGAGTGAAGAACATACACTCACCGGCAACTTTATTAGGTACACCTGTCCAACTGCTCATTAACACAAATGTCGAAACAACCAATCATATGGCAGCAATTCAATGCATTTAGATATGCAGACATGGCCAAGACGATCTGCTGCAGTTCAAACCCAGCATCAGAATGGGGAAGAAAGGTGATTTAAATGACTGAACGTGGCATGGTTGTTGGTGCCAGACGTGAGCAGCAGTTCTGTGGGTGCAAATGCCTTATTGATGCCAGAGGTCAGAGGAGAATGGCCAGACTGGTTCGAGCTGATAGAACGACAACAGTAACTCAAATAACCTGTTGTTACAACCGAGGCATGTAGAAGAGCATCTCTGAACACTTCGAACCTTGAGGCGGATGGTCTACAGCAGCAGAAGACCACACCGTGCCACTCCTGTCAGCTAAGAACAGGAAACTGAGGCTGCACAGACTCACCAAAATTGGACAATAGAAGAATGGAAAAACGTTGCCTGGTCTGATGAGTCTCGATGTCTGCTGCGACATTCAGATGGTAGGGTCCAAGGTTATAATAGTTTTGGATTTTTATTTTATTGTGAATTTTTTTCTAATTCAGTTTGTTTTAATTCGCTTTTAGAGCTGGAGTTTGCTAGTTTTTATTAGTGTTTGTTTTAAAGTTCAATTTTAGTTTAGTTTTCATTAGTTCTAACATTAATTTTAGTTATTTCATACTTTGGGTCAGGTGCACGATTCAAAAAGTTCAGAGTAAATATTGTGTAATAAAAACTCATCAAAAGATAACATAAAAAAAATGCATTCAATTACTGCTGAACAACTGTCCACAAAAACAGTAACAGTCCACAAAGATAGCAGCCTTAAGAGCAAAATGTGTAGTATTGCAGCTGAAAATTGCCAGACTAGGACAGACACGAACAGGAGTGTAACCCTATTCTTTGGTTCGAGTGAAAGGCTAAACTCTTTAAAGGCAATCGAGTCACACATGATTGTTGGCATCCAGTCTCAACACATTAACTAGTGCATCCGCCCGCTTGCGGTTTTCCTGCATATTAACTAACTAGCAGCTATTTGATCACTGGTGAAAACGATCCATTACGGTTCTCCTTCCCGGTGCTACCCAGCCGGGATGGTGCTTCTCTTTCGGCGGAGCTACTCAGAGGCTAGCTTGTCAATACTGGCAGTTAGCCCTCTTGTGTGAGCGTTGAGATTTGTGGATTTTTTTCTCTTGAGAACTACTCCATATATTTTATCACTTGTTTCCACTACAAGACATGTAGTCTTTCTCATAGTCATATTACAAAAAGATTCCCATACAGGACTCGCCGTTTTCTCCCAACGTTCGTTGCAGAGAAATTTTGCAGGCTAGCATGACGAACAGGAGCTCTAAACAAGAAACAATGTGACGGACCATGAGGTGTCGTACGGTTCTGCCAGCTAATGTAAAATCTCTAGTGAAAAAATCGATTTCATATCAGTACACAAGACTTATGAATAAAACTAAATGAAAGGTATCCTATGGTCTGTGCACGTTCTGTGCAAAGCATTTTTGTTTTTTAATAAAGTATTTGGAGAGCGCAAGTTGACTGGATTTTATTGTTTCCTTCACTTTTCCATTTGTTGTATTTGCAAAACGACACATTATATTTCCAGAATTATTTTCTGTATAAAAAATTAAATAAAGTCTTAATATAGAATTTAAAAACAAACAGATTCTGAAAATGATTCTCAAAAGTTTGTACAGCGAAGTTACAAAGCGGTATCTTTCAAACATGGATACTCAGATGTTAGAGCCTTACTATGAGGTTATCTGAAGTGAGGATTTGGAACAGGTCCTTGAAATGCTTACTGTTACCTTTTAAGATGTCAATACACTTGTATTGTTTCTAATTAACATTTTTCATATATAATCTATGCAGTTGCAAAGAACTCCATGCAGTACTGGACAAGCATTAGGAATGGTGAAGGTGCAAAATGTGGCAGTGGGCATGTCCCTTGGGCTGGGAACTTAATGCACTATGACGTTATTATGGATGTTTGCTTCATTTGTGCCTCTTGAGAAAAGTTACACTTGTCACACTTCTTCATTCTTGCATGAAACCTTGAAATGCAATTCGAAATGTAAAATACTAATGAGTATTTATAATCTAAAAATATATATTCATGTATATTAACTTTTAAAATATAACAGTAAGATAACTGATACTTATCTACATAACCAGATAGTTTTGCGGTCAACTGTCGACTTAAATAGGCTAATAAAGTTTGCCAGAAATCCTGAAACTCTCTGGTTTCCTCTAAATGAATGAAGCTCTGTGATGTTGCAGAGGACACTCGACAGTCTCAGAACTCACAAATGGGAAATCTAAAATATGTATTTTAAATTTAGAAAGGAGTACGTTTGTTTTTTTATTATTACTGTTATTTTATATTCTTACTACTGATTTGCATGAGTTTTCCGTTTTATTAATGAGTCACATGAAGTTGGACTAAAAAAAATTTACTTGTTTTTCTATTTCCCAATACCTTGTTAAAAAACGAAAACGTTTTGGACAGAATGTACACGGACCGTCTCCTATCTATTATTTCAGAATGTTTTAGTTACCGGTAGTTTTCTAAACATGTAATAGATTTACAGTTAGTTATCATTTTTTATTTTAATTACCATTTTTATTTATTTTTTATAACATAATGTTTTTTCAATATCAGTTTTTGTTTTATCATTTGTTTTCATTAACGATTATAATCTTGGTAGGGTAAAAATGTGGCATCAGCATGAAAGCATGGATCCATCCTGCCCTGTATCAACAGTTCAGGCTGGTGGTGGTGTTGCAATAGTGTGGGGGATATTTTTCTGGTACACTTTGGACCCATTAGTACCAACTGAGCATCGTGTCAACTCCACAGCTTACCTGAGTATTGTTGCTGACCATGTCTATCCCTTTATGACCACAGGGTACCCATATTCTGATGGCTACTTCCAGCAGGATAACGCACCATGTCAAAAAGCTTCTTTAAAGGCTGGCTTCTTGAACACAACAATGAGTTCACTGTACTCAAATGGCCTCCACAGTCACCAGATCTCAATCCACTAGAGCACCTTTGGGATGTGGTGGAACGGGAGATTCACATCATGGATGTGCAGCCGACAAATCTGTAGCAACTGTGTGATACTATCATGTCAATATGGACCAGACTCTCTGAGGAATGTTTCCAGTACCTTGTTGAATCTGCCACGAAGGATTAAGGCAGTTCTGAAGGCAAAAGGGGGTCCAACCCGGTACTAGCAAGGTGTACCTAATAAAGTGGCCGGTCAGTGTATGTACATACTTTAACCCACTATTATGATCTAAGCTTTTCTACAGATGCAATGTTTACATGATTACTAGCCAAACTGAAATTTATTGTTGTATCGTTCAGTTGTATCTTCAGCCAAATTTACGAGTCTTTATAATCAATCTGTCACTTCGTACAATATGATGGAGCCACCAGTTCAGGTGTGTAGCGTGTTGGACTGGTGTGGAGGGCGGAGCCAGACGTGACAAGGTGTGTGGTACATGTTTGACGCTGCCAAGGCAGAGGGGTGGGTGGACAGGGCAGCCATGATTTAGGCAGCGTGAATGAGCACTCATTTCAATGCCTCACTCAGAGAAATAACATGGCTCATCTCTGATAGTCCCAGCCTGTGGGAGTCCTGCAGTTATGTGTGAATTTAGAACCTTTCACTGTGGCACTGCTGAGAACCAGATTTACTAATTGCATGATTGATGTGTGAGGAAAAAGGCACTTTTTGTTTGCTTTCTTGTTGGTTTATTTATTTATATTTTATTTACTTCAAGAACATTGAAAATCAATTCCATTAGGTTCCTGGGTGGTATATGAATGAAGAGAAATAGAAAAATGGTATGAGCTGTTTGCCAGGAAACTGAGTTCACAGTGGCCAGTAGAAAGCTATTTGAAACTGTGTCCTTCCAAGGTTCGGTCAGCATCCCTGCTGCTGCCTTGGACACACAACCAGGAGCCTGCCTGGCCCATCCTCTGGACTCTGGCATGATGTCCTGGCCCACTATGGCTAACCCAAGCCAGAGTGGTTGAAGGTGATTGAATGGGAAAGACCCTTTGACCCTGCCATTCTTACCTACCTGCTATATGTTCCTCAGAAGGGGTTTTGAGGTGTCTCCACACAAGAACCTGTGAACTAGATCACAAGGAGCTTCATCCTAGAGAGCATCCAAAAGAACAACAGAGATATAAACATTTCAGGTTCATGAACTATGACCCTTCACCCCCAGTACACTGTAGTGAAGAAACTCCCAGCTTGGCCTGCTTTGAAGCACCTGCACCTCTTCACTTCATCTTTTCATTGCACATGTTTAATAATCTCACACAGCTCTTCTGCAAAGCCTCTAGCCTCCTGCCCAACTGGAGCGCCATTCTCTTGAAGCACCCACAGACTTCCACTGGACTTTACTTCAGTATTGTGCAAAAGAAAACTAAACCCTGAGCTAGCATTGAAGCTTAAATGTGAGAAGCACGTGGAGTTTTCCTGTGCGTTGTTGATAGTTAAGAACACCAGAGTTTGTACAGCATTCTATTTTTATTTGTGGTTTTTCTACAGCATAACATTTGTTTGGAAGAAAACCACACACTGTATTATACTGATAAATGATGGTGTTTTCTCACAGAAAACACATTCTCTTGCAATATGTATTGTTACACACACACACACAAATAAACACAAACACACACACACACACAAGGGAATGTCCAACTGCTTACTGCATATTAATGTGCTTATAATTAATTGAAATTCAGCTGTATAATCATTGCCTTTCAGTAATATTTACTGTGTTTTTGAAACTCAGAAATAAACCATGGCATCTTGAGAATCAGAAAATAAACATTCAGCTGTGTTTTTAATTTTTGTTAAAATGCCCCTAGTGAAAAATATTCTCACATACACCAGTGGGGTCTTAAAGACAGCAGTGCCCACATCTTCAGACTGGCCATCTAAACATCTGTTTCTAGTCTATTCTATTCTATTCTATAGGGATCTGGACCCATATGATTGTAAAAGCTGCTTTGTGACAACATGTGTTGTAAAAAGCACTATATGAATAAATTTGACTTGACTTGACTATTCTAAAGAGTCTGCCACATAAGGACACCAGATGCACCTGAAAGATACATCTATTACCTTTAATTATACAATCATAATCCTCCCAGAAAACGACTCTTTGACATGATGAAACAGCAAATTGAAAAGGTTCATATGCCAAAAATGGTTGGAATACTGTTCTTTGAAACTCAACAGAATAGTACTTTCACCACCTCACCACTCCTGAATAAGCGGATGTAATATTAAACATGTAGGTGAAAATACTAAATGTGAAATGATGTGGTCCAAACAGTTGGAGTAATCATTTTACATAAACAACCACATTCTTTGTGCCAGAATTCAAAGCAATTGGAAGGGTGACTACAGAGCAAATTAATCTCAGTTGCCAATATTAGGAAAAGAATGGAACGATGTGTGTGTGTGTGTGTGTGTGTGTGTGTGTGTGTGCTTGTGTGTGTGTGTGTGCTTGTGTGTGTGTGTGTGTGTGTGTGTGTGTGTGTGTGTGTGTGTGTGTGTGCTTGTGTGTGTGTGTGCTTGTGTGTGTG
Organism: Brachyhypopomus gauderio; assembly: GCF_052324685.1. Classification (NCBI taxonomy): domain Eukaryota; kingdom Metazoa; phylum Chordata; class Actinopteri; order Gymnotiformes; family Hypopomidae; genus Brachyhypopomus; species Brachyhypopomus gauderio. The sequence continues at coordinate 2,506,590 of NC_135218.1, forward strand.
TGTGTGTGTGTGTGTGTGTGTGTGTGTGTGTGCTTGTGTGTGTGTGTGTGTGTGTGTGTGTGTGTGTGTGTGTGTGTGCTTGTGTGTGTGTGTGTGCTTGTGTGTGTGCATGTGTGTTCCTTTGCCTTAGGACTAAGTCAGAAAGCTTGTTGTTTTTCTCTGCTTTGGGAGTGACACTGATGCCAAGATACTGTTTGGCATTACTGGCAGGCAGAGGACTGCACCGACACACACACACACACACACACACACACACACACACACACACACACACAGAGGACTGCACCGACTGTCTCCTGCCAAGGCAAGTGAGAGAGGACACACACACACAGACACACATAATCCAGACTCACATACAGACATGCACACACACACACACGCAGACAGGCATAATTTGAAATTGTATGAAAATGCTGGCATGATGTGTGCATAAACTCTGACCCTTATAATGCCAAGTTAGCCAGTCGACCTTACCAACCAGTTAAGCCCCAGACTTCCTACTTAGCATAAAGAAATTAGAACAGGCACAATATCACACATGCACTGTGAGACACACAAACAACCGACTGAGCAGCAACCTAGAGGGCATGTGTGTGTGTGTGTGTGTGTGTGTGTGTGTGTGTGTGTGTGTGTGTGTGTGTGTGTGTGTGTGTGCGTGCGTGCGTGCGGGTGGGTGTGTGTGTGTGTGTGTGTGTGTGTGTGTGTGTGTGTTAAAGGCTTAAAGGAGTACTCACATATGAGGGCTGCTTTATTTGCTGTATATAAAGGAGGAAATCAAAATATAAGTTTTTAATCCAAGGCTGATTGCATTTGAAGTGATGTGTTCTTCATCAGCAATTTAGAGAGAAAGAGACTGAGAGAAAGAGAGAGAGAGAGAATTGCTCCCATTTAATGACTAACTACATATTACACTGGTATGAATCCAGTGCTGTAGAGCCTGAAAAGGATGCTGTTTTTCAATCCCATAGGTATGTGTGGGGGGAAATTATATTTAATACTTATTATATTTAAAACTTAATACTGACTTAAGGACACAACAGCACAATAACGGCCCACCTACTGACTTCTGCTGTTGAGAGAAATATTTTCCAAGCATGATTTTCACTGCACTGCAAGGACATCAGGTTTTTGTTTCCAGTCCCATTCCTCACGTCACTCGCCCTGGACGCTTTCTTTTCAGTTACAAACAAAAGTGACTCAATTAATATCACCAGGGTTCTCTTCAGAAGAGCACAGCATCAGACTGAAATCATGCTAATGTAAAAGCCCTGTGCACTTTGCTTAGAATAAAAAAATACAAGAACACCAAATGTACTTGTGAGTATTGACAGTGTGGACAGAGGAATGTCGGTAATTAGCGATGGGTTTACATCAATGTTGGATCACTTTTTTCAACAAATCTAATCAACACAGGTGCCAACTGAACGCAAGTGCTGAACACAGAGACTGCCAGGGACCTGCGGTGTCCTGTGGGCATAGAAGATGGGAGCCTTTATCTCAGGAGTGCACACTTGCTGCCCTCGGTTGATTTTTGAACCGAGATGTGACCACGCGGCTATCGTGTAGTGGAACTACACGGAGTAGCGGGGCCGATACGCTATTAACGCTGGACCGCTGCGCTACTAACGCTGTCACCAGGCTACACAGAGTAGCGGGACCGATACGCTATTAACGCTGGACCGCTGCGCTACTAACGCTGTCACCAGGCTACACAGAGTAGCGGGCCCGATACGCTACCAACGCTGGGCCGCTGCGCTACTAACGCTGACAACAGGCTACACGGAGTAGTGGGGGCGATACGCTACGGACGCTGTGACTGGGCAGCTACGCTAACAACACTACCACCAGGCTACACGGAGTACCGGGGCCGTTACGGAGGTGCGGGACGCCACTAGGCCGTTGCGCTAACAACGCTGCTACCAGACTGTATGTTCACGCTAGGCCGTAAGCCATTCACGCTCTACAGGACTGCATTAAATGCTGGTAAGCTAAACTGTCTATTATTCACAGTAACAAGAAAAAAGTTAGCAAAATGCCACCCAAAAAAGCCAATAACATATACGAAGAAGAGCTGGAGGAAATAAAAAAATCTTTGAACTACATGTCAGAAGAACTGAGCAAAGTAGTTAAGCAACAGAATAGGCTACTGGATCTAATGGATGAAGTCAAACAACTAAAGATATTAGTTAAAGAAAAAGACAAACTAATTGGAGGACTAGAACGGAGAATTGATGATCTTGAACAGTATACCAGGATGGATGACTTAATTATAAGTGGACTTGAAACCAAACATAGAACTTATGCAAGTACAGCTGGACGCAAAAATGGTGAGGATGTCTCAACAGAGGAACTAAATACTCTGGAAAGGCAAGTTATTCAGTTTCTGGAAAGCAAAGACATAAACATGCAAAGCAGTAACATCTCAGCTTGCCACACCCTGCCTCGAAAAGATAGCAAAGCAAAGCCTACCATAGTGGTTCGATTCGTGAATAGGAAACACAAAACAGAACTTCTACGACAGGCAAAGAAGCTGAAAGGGACTGGAGTCTACATCAATGAACATCTTACAAAAAAGAATGCAGACATAGCAAGGCAAGCACGCATTCTCCGAAAACAAAACAAAATACAGTCAACCTGGACTAGGAACTGCAAAGTCATGATACGACTGAATGGAACACCTGAAGAAGCAAAAGTAATTATGATAAAAGAACCAGAAGATTTAAAACCATACAGATGATGATAAAATTTACAATTTAAAATTATAAATCGGTGAAATTTGCTTTCTGGATAAAATAACAATACTAAATGACTAATCCAAACGAAGAATATTTATTCCCATACAGAGACATTGAGGATGATGAACTCATAGATTATAATGAGGACTGGGGGGATGATCAATTAGACAGCCGGTCTAAGAACTTTGGAAAATGCAACTTTAAAACATTTAACCATACGGAACACAAAATATACGAATTCGGAAATAACATTGACCCTGAACAGCACTTTTTCAAAAACATCACCAATAATTGTGAATATTATACTGAAGAACAACTCAATAATAAGGTAAATATGGAAGATGCTTTATCAGTAATACATATAAATAGTAGAAGCCTCTACAAAAACCACACCAAAATACAAGATTTACTGAATAAATTAAACAAGTTTCAGGTCATTGCTGTATCAGAGACATGGCTTGATAATGAGAAATCCTCTGAAGTAAGACTCGAAGGTTATGAGATGTTTTCAGTAAATCGAAATAATAAACCTGGGGGAGGTGTTGCTCTGTATGTTGATAAAAAATTAAGATGCCATTTGGTTAAAAATATGTCAAAGGCTATAGATAATATATTGGAATATATAACAATAGAAATTAATGTAAAACAATCTAAAAATATATTAATTAGTTGCGTGTATAAAGCACCAGGGGTTTGCATCAATGCATTTAAAGATAAATTAGCGGAAGTGCTTGACAGAGCAAACAACAACAAGGTACAGATTGTATGTGGAGACTTCAATATTGACTTGTTAAACCCAAATGGACACAAAGGAACGACGGATTTTATCAATACAATGTACAGCTACAATTTATTTCCGGTGATAATAAAACCAACTAGAATAACAACATATTCTGCTACATTAATCGATAACATATTCACTAACAAGATTGATAGTGCAATAGTTGGGGGACTGCTCATAAATGACATAAGTGATCACCTACCGGTTTTTGCAGTTTTTCAAAACTTAGTTGATGTACAAAATAAACACAGGCCGAGTATCAATAAAGTGAAAAGACACAGAACTCCAAAAGCTATCACTGCTCTTAAAATTGACCTAATGCAACAAAACTGGACAGAGGTTTATGCAAATCATGATCCAAACAAAGCATATCAGGCATTTTTGTCTACTTTTATTATGTTATATGAAAAAAACTGTCCATTAAAAAAACTAACACAAAGGACTAAAAATGCTAACAAACCTTGGATTACGAAGGGGATTGCTAATGCATGTAGAAAGAAAAATGTATTATATAAGAAATTTTTAAAAGTAAGAACAAAAGAAGCAGAGATAAAATATAAAATATATAAAAATAAATTAATAAGTGTGATGAGATTTAGCAAAAAGGAACATTACCAGAAACTGTTAGAAAGGTATAAGAGCAACACTCAACAGACTTGGAGTGTTCTAAACAGCATTATTAAAAATGGACGAGGAAGAGAAGACAATATAGACTACATTTTAAAAGATGACAACACAAGTATAAATGAAATAAAAGAAATTGTAAATGAATTTAATCATTATTTTGTGAATGTTGGGCCCACTTTAGGAAAAGCGATTGAGAAAACAAGAAATACAGAAGAAATAGGTAAAAATATCAACAAAACAACTCACTCCATCTTTGTTAGGGGAACTGAGGAAAAGGAAATTTTGGATATTGTAAATAAATTCAAAAACAAAAAATCCACTGATTCGACTGACATTGATATGTCTTTGATAAAAGATACTATAGAATGCACAGTAAAACCAATTACACATATTTGCAACCAATCTTTTAAGACAGGTATTTTTCCCAATGAAATGAAAACAGCTAAAATCATACCTATATATAAAAATGGAGACAGACACAAGCTCTCCAACTATAGACCTGTTTCTTTGCTCCCTCAGTTCTCCAAGATTTTAGAAAAATTATTTGTAGACAGACTTGATAATTTTATAAATAAACACAGATTACTAAGTGATAATCAATACGGATTTAGAGCAAATAGGTCCACCTCGATGGCAGTGATGCAACTGGTAGAGGAGATTTCCACTGCAATAGATAATAGGGAGTATACTGTTGGGGTGTTTATAGACCTAAGGAAGGCTTTTGACACTATAGATCATGAATTACTCATGAATAAACTGGAGAGATATGGGATTAGAGGACTAGCATATTCATGGCTCAAAAGTTACCTAGAAGATAGACATCAATATGTACAAATAAGCAATATTCAATCTGATCTATTGAAGATCACATGTGGGGTTCCGCAAGGATCAGTACTAGGACCAAAACTGTTTATATTGTACATAAATGACATCTGTAAAGTATCTGAATGTATGAACTGTGTCTTATTTGCCGATGATACCAATTTATATTGCTCTGGGCAAAGTTTAGAACAACTTCTGATTACAGTGGAACGGGAATTAAAAGAGTTTAAAAAATGGTTTGATATGAACAAATTGTCACTGAATTTGAGTAAAACTAATTTTATAGTATTTGGCAATAGACAAATCAAGAATAATATAAAAATTAGGATTGATGATGTTAATATAGAGAGGAAATATGAAAACAAATTTCTAGGTGTTATAATAGATCACAAATTATGCTGGAAACAACACATAAACTATGTAAAAACAAAAATGGCTAAAACTATTGCAATATTACATAAAACTAAAGATATTTTAAATCAATCATCACTCTATTTGCTATATTGTTCTTTCATAATACCATACATGACCTACTGTGTGGAGATATGGGGAAACGCATATAAAACCAACACTAAACCAATATTCATGTTACAGAAGAAAGCTATAAGAATTATAAACCGATCCAATTATCATGAATCAACAAACAAACTATTTATTAATTTAAAAACTTTAAAATTCAGTGACCTAGTTGACCTCCATACAGCTTTGATACTGTACAAAGCACAAAAAAATATGCTTCCGACCAATATTCAGAAATTGTTTGAAACTAAAGTGACTACATATGAACTCAGGGGAACTGGTATGTTTAAAAAAATAAGAGTAAGAACTAATGCAAAAAGTAGATGTATATCGGTCAAAGGTGTAAACTTGTGGAATAGTTGTGACAAGGACATAAAAATGTCCTGTTCACTTGTTAAATTTAAAAACATGCTTAAAAATAAGGTAATAGAAACTTATAATAAAGAGAAATAATTTTATATATGTATAACTTGTTATTGATTTTTAATAGTAATGTATGATTGTTCTGGAGATGAGTAAAGTGTATTATTAATAACAATTGGAAAAAATATATATATTTGATTAAAAAGGGTAGTCAATATAAGCTAATGCTTCAGACTATACCTTTTTCGGTTATTGTTATTGTCACGGTGACAGCTCCGGACCCTTCCCTGTGGGCGTGCCGTTACGTCGTCTGCGTGTCGTTATGTCCATGTATGTACTTCCGTGGGTGTGGGTTGTTTGTGAGCGTGTTCGTTTGTTACACCTGTGCCTTGTCTCGAGGTCACGTGGGTCTGTGTAACTCACCTATTTATTGTGCGTTCGCGCGGTGTCTAGTGCTCGTCTTTGTCTAAAGCCAGGTGTCAGTGTGAGTGTGACTGTGCTGCTTGCGCTCCGCACCGAGCTTACTCGTGTCTTTGTTAATAAATGTTCATCGTTCACCGTAATCGTCTTGGTGTCTGCTTCCCACACCCAAGCGTTACAGAAAGACGAGCCATATAAAAGAAGGAATGCCTGGATACGCCACCAGGGCGCCTAAAGGTAGGAGAAGGAGCCGACGTCACCACGGCTCTTCTACAGTCCGACATCCCGAAGCCCCTGTCTCCGAGCAGGAGATGATGCAGAGCCCCATCTGCGCTTACATACTCTGCGCCGCTCGGAGTACGGAAGACGCAGAGATGGCCGAACAGCTCCGTCAGTCCGCGGTGCGTATATGGGAGGACCAGCACCCGACCGCGTCCCTAGAGCCGCCACCCAGGGCAAAAACCAGAGAGGGCATGGAGGACCCGCTGGTCGTCCAGGCGGGGATGGTACGTGCCAATCCTCCCGAGGACGAGTCCGAGGAAGACGGCTCGGAGGAGGAAGAGTATCCCCCCTCAGTTTGCTCGAGGAGCACTGTGTATTACGGGGGGGAGGGGGGCAGTCTCCCACCGTCTGAAGGCGAGGCGGAGGGGACAGACTACGAGGAGGAGGAGTATTCCCCGTCAGTGTGCTCAAAAAGCACGGTCTACTACGGGGAGGAAGACGTCAGTCCTCCACCGTCGGACTACGGCGAGGAGAGGGAGGACTTCAGTCCCCCTTCGGCGCTGCACCCAGCCCCGTTGGGAACCGACGAGCAGAGCGAGGAGAGTGAGGGGGAGAGTCTTCGGTCGGTGAGTTCGCTCCTGACGGTATACAAAGGAGGAGGGAGCGGACCTGCCAGTTCGCTCGCGTCCGTGAGTGGGGATTCCTGCGGGGAGGAGCCCATGGACCACTCCAGATGCGAGACCCCCGCTCGGTCCATGGACTGGAGCGTGGCCGAGGAGGAGGAGCCGGAGATGGACACCACCCCCGATACCGGTGCCAGAGGGGGCTGGCCTGGCAACGGAGGGGCTTCCTACGGGGGGGGGTTCCCGGAGAGGGAGCGCCGGCAGGCCTATCGGGCAGCAAGCCCCTCCGGCTCTCCCGGAGGAGGGAGTCACGGACCCAGGAGGAAGGTCGCCGTGAGACCCGCCGGTCGCGCTGCCTCCAAGCGGGCTACAAATCGCGCTGCACCTCGCGCGTCCGCCAGGTGTGCTGCCCCCAGGCGGTCGACCAGTCGCGCTGCACCCCGCGCGTCCGACCAAAGGAGGGTCCCCAAGCGGTCGGACAGTCGCACTACGCCTCGCGCGTCCGCCAGAGGGACTGCCTCCAAGCAGTCGACCAGTCGCGCTTCACCCAGCGCGTCTGACAGCCGTGCGGCACCTGGCGGTGAGCGGGCGGAACAGGCGAGAGGAGTACCGCCACCTGCAGCGTCTCCAGCCCCCGGAGCCTTCGCGCCGCTACCGGCGTTGCCTCAGGCGGGAAGCCTGGCTCCGGGAATGAGTGTCTGTGTTCCTATGTTTTTGTCTATCCCCTTGTATCTCCCTAATTTCCTTTTCCCATTTGTGCCTCTTGTGTTTCATGTTCCAGTGTGCGTGTTTGTGAACGTGCCATTGTTTAATGTTTTCTCCCCTGTCTTCCCAGGGAGGGTGTACTAGAGCTGGTCGCGGCGGTTCCCGCCGTTGGGGGCGACTGCTCTCGGAGGCTCGTGATCCCGGCGGTTCCGGACCTGCCCGTTTGTGTTGGTTCGGGGCATTCCAGCTGCGCGGGACGCTCCGGGAGTAGCGAGCCCCTGGCGGAGGGTTCTGTCACGGTGACAGCTCCGGACCCTTCCCTGTGGGCGTGCCGTTACGTCGTCTGCGTGTCGTTATGTCCATGTATGTACTTCCGTGGGTGTGGGTTGTTTGTGAGCGTGTTCGTTTGTTACACCTGTGCCTTGTCTCGAGGTCACGTGGGTCTGTGTAACTCACCTATTTATTGTGCGTTCGCGCGGTGTCTAGTGCTCGTCTTTGTCTAAAGCCAGGTGTCAGTGTGAGTGTGACTGTGCTGCTTGCGCTCCGCACCGAGCTTACTCGTGTCTTTGTTAATAAATGTTCATCGTTCACCGTAATCGTCTTGGTGTCTGCTTCCCACACCCAAGCGTTACAGTTATCATTATTTTCACTATTATAACCATTATTATTTATTAAATATTATTTTACTTTCTTTTTCTTTCATGTAAATGAATTGGTATACATAAATGTTTATACATATGTTTATACGTATGTGTACGTATATATGTACATGTTTCTCTAAAAACCGAAATAAACTCTAACTCTAACTCTAAGATTATTACTGCTCATTAGTAATAATTCATTGTGACAAAGGTTGTAGGCAGCCACCAAGGTCCGAAAGGATGAAACAGCAGCTTTGACCACCGGAACAAAGAGGCGGAGCTCCCATCTGACCATCCTAAATGACCGTCATATCACATTCATTTAATCGTCCATTCACTGTCACACTTTAGAAACATGAAGCGTTTTAATTTATTCCATTTGCACTGAAACTATGAGCAAATAACTAAAAGACAATAGTGAATAAGTGTAACATCAAAACATCTAAACCTTTAACGTATTAAAACATTAAACATCAGAATTCAATATCTCTACTTTACTGACATTCTGAGGGTGGGTTTGTATAATTACTTAAACAGGGAAGGGGTTAAAGAGTCATGATGCACACACCATTTCAATTCCAGATCCCTGGTCAAGAGTCCTTGTGTGTTCCTTTCATGGCTTTCAGGTGAAACGGCTGGGCAGAGGTCTCCGAGTTCCTGACCTCTGCTTAGAACTCCCACATCACACATCAAACATGGTGGGGAGCTCGTTAAAATGAGACTAGAGCTGCACTCAGGGCTGAATTGCAGAGCAAAGGGACAACAGGAAAGCTTTTGAGGGAAGGAAGCGTACCCTGATGAGACGTTCACCTTTTCAGAGATATGTGGTTTAATCTGCAAGGTAATAAAGTATTGCTTTAGCCTTGCTGCCCAAGCAACCTTGGTCAGGGGATGGATAGAGGGTTACTGGCAATGAAGGCACTTCTCAACAGAATAGTGTAATTTTAATTATGACAAGTTCAAATGAAATGTAAACAACTGGCGAAAAGTGGATGCAGTCCTTGAGAGGTTGTGGTAATGTAAATGGCTCATTAGCCAGCTTCCCGTTGTAGAAAAACACTCATTAAGAGCGTAACATTTTAGCAACTCTGCTCAGAGGCCAAAGCTTGGGGGAGGGGAGTGGGGGGATGGGGAGAGGGGTGAGGTGGAGTGAGGGTGGTGGAGTGGAGGGAGGGGAGTGGGGGAGGGGGAATGGGGGGAGGGGAGTGGAGGAGGGGGAGTGGGGGAGGGGAGTGGAGGAGGAGATGTGGGGGAGGGGGAGTGGGGGGAGGGAGAGAGGGGGAGGGGAGTGGGGGGAGGTGGAGTGGGGGGAGGTGAGTGGAGAAGGGGGAGTGGGGGGGGGAGTGGAGGAGGGGGAGTGGGGGGGGGGTGAGGGAGATGGAGTGGAGGAGGGGAGTGGAGGAGGGGGAGGGGGAGAGGGGGGCCGAGATTAGAGATGTAATTCAGGCTGAAATGATTGAATGTCATTGAAGAAATATCGACCCCTGTGGTAAAAAGTAAAGCAAAGTTAATAATTGAGAAGTAGAAATGGTTGATTTTTTCAACTAGCCTATTTTTTCAGCTACCCATTATCCTACCACAGCATTTACTGGGGACTATTTAGACAGACGTTATCAATCTCAGAATGGCCACATTAAGACTATGTGCTTTGCAGCTAGTCTGAGCAAATCTGGAGGAAATCCAGATGGCAACCCAGTCAAATAGACAGAGGACATTAAAGCTCTGTGTAGCTTAATTGTGTAGAGCAGACCAGAGCAGACTTAACTGTGTAGAGCAGACTAGAGTAGACTTAACTGTGTAGAGCAGACCAGAGCAGACTTAACTGTGTAGAGCAGACTAGAGTAGACTTAACTGTGTAGAGCAGACCAGAGCAGACTTAACTGTGTAGAGCAGACCAGAGCAGACTGAACCTGCTCACTGGGCTTTAGGCCCTCCTGAACCAGTCATACGTGGTGGTTTCCCTGTTGTTTTTCACTGATATTTTGTCTTCTATAGATTAGGGAGGCGTTGAAGAGCTGTGTCCTACAACTCTCATCATGTCAATCTTTGTCTCTCTCCTTCTCCACAGACAGCTTCAGCCCAGTAATGGAAACGTTTTACACCTTATTAACCACAGCTAACGAAGCAAGCACTGACACAAATAAGAAATATGGAGACCTCATTAGCTTTAATCCATGTATTTGGTGAATGAATAGCATGCTATTACAAAAGTTCGCTGATTTTTGTGTATGGTGAAAACTAATGAATGTCTACTGACATTTGGTTTCAGGGGACAAATGATAAAGGTGAATAAGAAAAAAGAGAAATGTGTTCCAGTTATTAACTGTGTTGAAGGCCTTCGTATTTAGCAAATGCACAACTCACAAATAAATTAAATCTTAAACCTTTTGCCAAAACTGTAATAATCTAAAGCATCTGAGGAACAACAGTGATAGAACCCCAGTCCAAGTGACCTTAAGCACAACAGCAATGCTGTTTCTCCAGTCTAACAAGGTACCTCCTCCATCAGTTTAAAAGCACTGGCCTTTGGATAAACCATTTTTACAGGACAAATATGATATTAGAATAGTGGCAGTACAACAACAAAAATTACTAAAATATAGTAAGTACTTATGATTGTGTGTTTCCAGTATTTTATTCTGTGGAATAAAGTAGTTTGCAAAAAAACTTGTTTACCATATTAAACTGTGTTCATTGGAACATAAGTAAAATCTACATTGACATAACAAAACAGGAAATGTGACAACAAAAATCACTGTTACTCAGGCAGTAAAAGTTAAATTTTTAAACAGGCCTGATGTTGTTTGTTGTTCCAGGTCTTTGGGTCAGGTAGCTCTGCCCTTGAATGACTAGGAAAGAAATTAAGCAGCAGATTTGTGGGCAGAACTAAATCGTGGCTAGAACTGCTGCCCTTGCTGTGCTTGTTTCCTGAGTAGATTAACATGTCCACTCACACGCAGCCGTATCCATCTCCATTATCCTGATGGAGCCGGGGAACCTTGCAGTACAGATGAACGTCCAGTGTCAGTCTGGTTTTCAGGACGCATACTTCCTCAAAGGAGAGTGTGGGAGACAGAGCACAAGATATTCTCCCCAGGCCAGAGCGAATATCTTGGGTCTGTCCTCTTTCCAGGCAAGGTGCCAAACCTTCAGTCAGACTCTAGGGAGGTATCGTACCCAACCCTCAAGCAGTGACTTATAGCAGTTAATGTCAGACAGATTGCGCTGAATGTTCGAGACAGGGTAAAGCTGAGTGTTTCTAAGATCCTGACCGCTCTGCTATCTCTCTAAGCAGAGTTATGGGTGAACATTTAAGCAGTTTGTCTGCAGAGCTGAGGCAAACGGGAATGTCTTTTCTCTTCTGTTTTTGGCCCTTGGCCAATAGCACACCCTGCCTGTGTTTTCATGCACATCATGACAGATGTTTTTATTGGAACTCAATGAAACACAGTGTGAAGTTGTTGCTAGCATTGAACATGTCAATAGGTTTAAACTGGAAGGTTTTGCATGGACCACCAGTTGCTTAAAATAAAACCTGTAACTTCTTCTTAATGCAATGACATACTCGTGTAATTGTAATGGTTAAAAATATCTTCCCTTGTTACTTAAACAGGTCTGATGACCATTTTTCAGAGTCATGAGAAGCTATGTTAACATGCCAGTATCCTGGTCATTTTTTTCTCGATATACCTCTCAATCAATCTCTCCCCGCCTCCTCAAAACCAATCGGGACAAAGTTCTAACTACAGGTGCTTTCACACACACTTACACACCGCACACACACGAGCGGGCGCATGTGTACATACACACACTACAATCTGCTTCCCCACGTTCCAGCCCCTATCTTCTCCCAGCAGCTCACAGGAGATAATGTTTCCTTACATCCTTCACCAAGCCCTGAATGCATTACTTTCTTAAGGATTTCTAATGGATGCTCCCAGCTCTGGCTGGGCCAGATAGTGGGACACAGTCGTTATCGGCCTTAAGCATGGGGGATATTAATCACGGCGTGTGTCACTCAGCACGGTGGCAGGAAGCTCTAGCTGGCATTTTAGATGAAAATCCAGTGTGCCGGTAGATAAATCTTGCATCAGCTTAACTGGAGTTCTACACTCCTAAATCCACGTAGACTTAGTTCAATGGACCAGTCAGTCATCCTGGGACTCTGGTTCAATCAAGACAAGATTTGCCAAGTCTAGCTTCAGTCTTAGAGGTGCAAGGTAAACCGTTTTGGGCTCATTAGCTGAACATCTATTAGTTAATAAAGACCCTTTTGTATATCAGAAAAAAATACTAAATTACTAAAGCTTCCACCATGATAAATACTTTGTTACTGTGGTTATGTATTACAATATGATTTTTATAGACTGCAAAACAGAACTCTATGAAAACATATAGGACCATATATAGAACCAGTCTTAAGAATGCTCATTTCAGGTGTCTGAAGAGCACAGGCTTTGTTGGGCCCTCATGGGAACAGTGAAAAGAAATGAACACTAAAATACTTCATGCAGTCTGCTCTCTAAGTCGCATTCTCTCTCTCTCTTTCACTCTCTCTCTCTCTCTCTCTCTCTTTCTCTCTCTCTCTCTCTCTCTCTCTCTCTCCCTCTCTCACTCCCCAGGTCTTATTTGTCACCCCCACCCCAATTCCCGTTCCAGTGCACAAACTCCCTCTGTAGGGACCATTTGACAAACTGCACGCACATTCTTCAGACACACTAAAGAAAACAAGAACCCCCTTATGTTTTCATCCCCATCCACATCCATCCCCACCCCCACCCTATCGTGGAACGGTAAAGTCAATACCTGAGATTAGTTTCCTCTCTGAGCAAGACTGGGGACACGCCTACCTTCCTCCACTGTGTGTGTAAATAAGAAGGTTGCTGCTGAACTAAAACAGCTGCAGGGGCTTCCTCTGATACACCACACCCTTCCTCTGCTAAACCACACCCTTCCCCTGATACACCACACCCTTCCTCTGCTAAACCACACCCTTCCCCTGATACACCACACCCTTCCTCTGCTAAACCACACCCTTCCCCTGATACACCACACCCTTCCCCTGATACACCACACCCTTCCTCTGCTAAACCACACCCTTCCCCTGATACACCACACCCTTCCTCTGATACACCACACCCTTATTCTGCTAAACCACACCCTTCCTCTGCTAAACCACACCCTTCCCCTGATACACCACACCCTTATTCTGCTAAACCACACCCTTCCTCTGCTAAACCACACCCTTCCCCTGATACACCACACTCTTCCTCTGCTAAACCACACCCTTCATCTGCTAAACCACACTCTTCCTCTGATACACCACACTCTTCCTCTGATACACCACACCCTTCCCCTGATCCACCACACTCTTCCTCTGCTAAACCACACTCTTCCTCTGATACACCACACCCTTCCTCTGATACACCACACTCTTCCTCTGATACACCACACCCTTCCTCTGTTAAACCACACCCTTCCCCTGATACACCACACCCTTCCCCTGATACACCACACCCTTCCTCTGCTAAACCACACCCTTCCCCTGATACACCACACCCTTCCTCTGATACACCACACCCTTATTCTGCTAAACCACACCCTTCCTCTGCTAAACCACACCCTTCCCCTGATACACCACACCCTTATTCTGCTAAACCACACCCTTCTTCTGCTAAACCACACCCTTCCCCTGATACACCACACTCTTCCTCTGCTAAACCACACCCTTCATCTGCTAAACCACACTCTTCCTCTGATACACCACACTCTTCCTCTGATACACCACACCCTTCCCCTGATCCACCACACTCTTCCTCTGCTAAACCACACTCTTCCTCTGATACACCACACCCTTCCTCTGATACACCACACTCTTCCTCTGATACACCACACCATTCCTCTGATACACCACACCATTCCTCTGATACACCACACTCTTCCTCTGATACACCACACCCTTATTCTGATACACCACACCCTTCCTCTGATACACCACACTCTTCCTCTGCTAAACCACACCCTTCCTCTGATACACAATTCACAATAGATGCTCAGTGCAGCAAGGTTTGATCATCTGTAAGATACTAAATTTGATGCTGTTTTCCCTGACAATCTGTTTCATAGATACAAGATTTCAGTCAAACACAGGTCCAATGTCCCTTTATTTTCATATACATTAAACAGAAAAGAGCAGCAATATAACATATAAAATGAATAATTAGGAAGAAAAAATGGAGAAAAAAATACTGTATAGTGGTCCTGAATAAAAATCTCATTATTAGCAGAGAGCATGGAAAACAGGTCACTAGTGAAACAACACCAGAGAGGGTTTTAAAAATAATAATAATAAAATTGTGACGTTCGGGCTGTCACGAAGGACGAGACACGGAATCCTCTGGATTGACGTCACTTCGTTTATTTTAACAGATATTGCGCAATAGCGCACGAGCAACAAACAACTTTCATACACACAGCAACGTGTAAACCTAGACATTGACGAGCACAGGACACCGCGCGAGCACACATTAAATAGACAAACTACATTAGCCCCATGTGATTACGAGACGATTCACAGGTGATACACATTATCACACGACATAGCCTTCACCACAGAGTTCCATAGACGCAGACAAAGCACGTGGACCACGTTTACACACGCACAAAGGGGAGGGGCCGGGGTCCTCAACGTGACAGACGCCCCCTCCAAGGGCACTACCTGTCCCGGGGTGCCAACAGGACAGAGTGCCCCGAACCCACGACGATGGGCGGATCCGACGCGCTCAGTCCTGCGTCTGGGGGTTAACCGCCCTCGGCGAAGCGTCCGTCACGAATCACCTAGCACCACCTCCCTGGGAAGACCGGGGAGAACACGTTAGACACATTCAACGGTACAGACACGAATACACACACAGGCACGCTTACACACATTGGCACACACGGGAAAAGGGGATTCGGTACACATACGGGAAGACTCACAAACACTGGAACACACACACACGACATGGGCGCCAGGCTACGCGCCAGGAGAGGAGAGAGGTCGGGAGCTGCAGGCGCTGCAGGAGACTTTCCTCCTCCAGCCTTTGCTGCGGACCCTCCGCAGGGCGCAGCGCGGCTGGCGTACGCGCCTGGAGCAGCGCGGCTGGCGTACGCGCCTGGAGCAGCGCGGCTGGCGGACGTGCCGACCTCTTCTCTCCGGCTCCATTCCATGGGCTGCACCGGGCTGCCACCCCTGGAACAGTCCATCTCACTGTCGCCGGAGCGATCGGAAGAGGGAGTCCACTTCCCCTTCATAGTCTCTGCAGACCTCTCCGAGGGGGGAGGGCTAACCTCTCCCTCTGTGGTGTAGGAGCCCTCAGCCGATGGGTACTCCCCATCCTCCCCTGTGGTGTGAGAGGGGCACACGGGCGGAGGAAGGTAATCCTCGTCCTCCGACTCCTCCCCCTCCTCTTCACCGTAGTCATCGGTGGCAGCCTCGCTCTCAGAGGGAGGGTAGTCCTCTCCTTCCCCACCGTAGTCTACGGTGGATGCGTCACACACAGACGGAGGGTAGGCTTCCTCCTCCTCTCCACCGTAGTCTACGGTGGAGGCATCGCACACCAAGGGAGCAGGTTCTTCGCCCTCATCTTCCTCCTCCTCCTCGCTCAGGGAGTCCCCACTCCCGAACTCACCCTCGGGGGTCCCCTCCGTCGCGCATTGCTCTAAGGAGCCCACCCACAAAGGGGAGAAAGGTGGGTATTCCGTACCCCAGATCCGCACCGCCTCCTGGCGGAGCCTCTCCGCCTTCTCAGGGTTGTCCTGCTCCCGAGCAGACCGCAGCAGGGACGCACAGACCGGGTCTGTCTCCAGCTGCTCCAGCGTGGGCACGGTCTTATGGCGCGGGAAGGAGTCCCCCTCGAGCTCGCCCTCTGGTGTCGTCCCTGTCCCGTATAGGTCGGGGACGCTAACCCGTATGGGCGAGAGCTCTCTGGGAGGCGCGGCGTGTCGTTCTTGCCACACCCGCGCCGCTGTCTTGCGGCACTCCTCTGCCAACCCTGGTATGGAGGTCTCCCGAGCCGCGCACAGCAGGTAGGCGCACTCGGGGTCCCGCTTCATCTGCGCCTGAGTCGGCGTGGAGCCGCGGCGCGGGGGGGAGGAAGACGCGCGGCGATGCCGCGTGCAGGGCTTCTTGCCCTTCCTTGACTTTGCCTTGTAGCCTGGCATTTTTTTCCCTTTCTTTGTGTCTCTAAGGCTCGTCAATCTGTGACGTTCGGGCTGTCACGAAGGACGAGACACGGAATCCTCTGGATTGACGTCACTTCGTTTATTTTAACAGATATTGCGCAATAGCGCACGAGCAACAAACAACTTTCATACACACAGCAACGTGTAAACCTAGACATTGACGAGCACAGGACACCGCGCGAGCACACATTAAATAGACAAACTACATTAGCCCCATGTGATTACGAGACGATTCACAGGTGATACACATTATCACACGACATAGCCTTCACCACAGAGTTCCAGTTCCAGACGCAGACAAAGCACGTGGACCACGTTTACACACGCCCAAAGGGGAGGGGCCGGGGTCCTCAACGTGACAAAAATAAAATTAAATAAATAAATAAATAAAAAAGAAAAAAAATCATGGGCAATGGGTCAAATCATGGCAATCATCAGAGTTGTATAATCCAGGTTCAGAAAGTAAAAGTCCTTACCAGGATTTTGCTCAAGTTTGCTAGATTTCTAATTAGTGCAATCCAGGTAAAATGAGTGGAATTAACACAATCCAGGAAGCCTGAGCAAAATCCTGGTGAGGACTTTTACTTTCTGAACCTGGATTATACAACTCTGGCAATCATGGGGTCATGGGTTCGATTCCCAGACCAGAGGCCATGACTGAGGTGGCCTTGAGCAAGGCACCTAACCCCAACTGCTCCCCGGGCTAGGGCTAGGGCTGCCCACCGCTCTGGGCACGTGTGATCCACAGCCCCCTAGTAATCACTAGTGTGTGTGTGTGTGTGTGTGTGTGTGTGTGTGTGTGTTCTAACTGCACAGATGGGTTAAAAGCGGAGGACAAATTTCGATTGTGTAAAAATCACAATTGACAAAATACGGCACATTTAAATAAGTGTAGGTGAAACCCTTACAGTGTGTATGTGATAGAAAACAGATGTCAGGAATCAGTACTCAGGGGATGATGAGTGGTGCCTAATTGAAGTGGTGATGCATGCACATGTGTGGGGAGGGCGTGGCTCAGGTGAGGCGTGGGCGGATCCTTCATGTGTGAGGAGGGCGTGGCTCAGGTGAGGTGTGGGCGGATCCTTCATGTGTGAGGAGGGCGTGGCTCAGGTGAGGCGTGGCGGGATCCTTCATGTGTGAGGAGGGCGTGGCTCAGGTGAGGCGTGGGCGGATCCTTCATGTGTGAGGAGGGCGTGGCTCAGGTGAGGCATGGGCGGGATCCTTCATGTGTGAGGAGGGCGTGGCTCAGGTGAGGCGTGGGCGGATCCTTCATGTGTGAGGAGGGCGTGGCTCAGGTGAAGCGTGGGCGGATCCTTCATGTGTGAGGAGGGCGTGGCTCAGGTGAGGCGTGGCGGAATCCTTCATGTGTGAGGAGGGCGTGGCTCAGGTGAGGCATGGGCGGATCCTTCATGTGTGAGGAGGGCGTGGCTCAGGTGAGGCGTGGGCGGATCCTTCATGCAGGTCTCCCTGGACGAGGGTTCAGATGTGGTGTGCGGGCAGAATACTGGAGCTTCTTCAAACTTGTTCAGTATAGGTTTGTGTATTCGCAGATCTTTGTAGGTGTGACAGTCCAAAAATTCATAAGCCATCAAATTACAATGTTCTGCGTCTAGATTAGGGGTCGGCAACCTATGGCACGCGCATAATCACTGGCACGCGACATGCTGGACCAGCATCAGTAAAAATAAATAATAATAAAAATTCTCAGACAGAGAGACTATGGTTTGGTGTATGTCAAAGATCGTGCTGTGTGTACACTGTGCTATGACAACATTGCATAGTATAAAGTAGTATAAAGAAACACCTCTCAAAAACAGTGGAAGAAACATTTACCTGACGAATTTTAATGTTGCTTTGTGTTCCAGGTTTAAAAAGTGCTGGAATTTAGGCTAAAGTGAGGGCTGCCAGTGTGACTGTCAGTACGCAACATCCAACATCCAAATGCAACAATTTTATTTATCTATAGTGGCACACTCATTGACTAGAAATGTTAAATGCTCACAACTAACATACACATGCATCAATATTCTATATGGACTGTTACTCTCAATTACACATACACACACTTCAATATTCTATATGGACTGTTACTGTCAATTACACATACACACACATGAATATTCTATATGGACTGTTACTCTCAATTACACATGCACACACATCTGGTGGCTGATTTTGTTTGCACTACTCCTCTGTACTTGATGCACCTTTTACAACATTGTAAAAATTGTATTTATTCATAATTCTTATATTCTGTACATACATGTTGTCACGGTGACGGCTCCGGACCCTTTCCTGTGGGCGTGTCGTTACGTTGTCTGCGTGTCGTTAGGTCCATGTTTGTACTTCCGTGGGCGTGGGTCGTCTGTGAGCGTGTTCGTTTGTTACACCTGTGCCTTGTCTCGAGATCACGAGGGTGTGTGTTAGTCTGCTATATAATGTGCGTTCGCGCGATGTCTTGTGCTCGTCTTTGTCTTGGTTTGCACGTCGTGTGTGTGTTTGTGTTAATCGTACAAATAAAAGCAAGTAACGTTGGCTACTGCAGACTGGATCCGTGTCTCGTCCTTCCGCCCACTCCCAGCGTTACAGAAAGACGAGCCTACATCGAGACACCATGCCAGGCTACACTACCCGACCCAAGAGGGGCCAGCGCTCCAGCAAGCGGCATCACCGTGCTTCTTCCTCCCCCCCGCGCCGCGAGGTCACACCTACGCTGGAGCAGCTGACACAGGACCCGGTGTGTGCGTCCCTGCTGCGTCAGGCAGGGAAGCACCCCGTCCCTGAGAAGGCGGAGTTCCTCCGCCAGGAGGCGGCGCGGATTTGGGGAACACGATACCCCTCTTCCTCCAGGGAGCCCTCACCCCTGCGGAGGGGCTCCGTCGGGCTCTGCGCTACGGAGAGGACCCCCGAGAGCGAGTTCGAGGAGGCGGACTCTCCGAGCGAGGAGGAGGAGGGAGAGGAGGAGACCTACCCTCCGTCGGTGTTCTCCGCCCCCACCATTGACTACGGTGGGGAAGAGGAGGAGGAAGACAAGGTAGAGAGCTACCCTTCGTCCGTGTGCTCCGCCCCCACCATTGACTACGGTGGGGAAGAGGAGGAGGAAGATGAGGAGGAGTGCTACCCTCCGTCCGTGTGCTCCGCCCCCACCATTGACTACGGTGGGGAAGAGGAGGAGGAAGAAGAGGAAGAGCGCTACCCTCTGTCCATGTACTCGGGTGTCTCCGAGGGCACGGACAGCGATCCCGGCACTGAGGAGGAAGGCAGTCCGTCCCTATCTGAGCATTCTGCCGGGACCGTCAAGGGGTGGAACCGCTCAGAGGGAAGCACTTCCTCTTATCGCTCCGAGGGGAGTGCGATGGACTGCTCCCGGGGTGGCAGCCCGGAGCTGCCCATGAGCTGGAACCAGGGCAGCAACCGAGATGGAGGTGGATGCGCCCGCTGTCGACTCCAGAGGGTGGTCGCGAGGCAAAGCGGGCGTATCGAATGGCCAGTCGGACGAGGAGTCAGACCAGCGCGCGGCACCAGGCGCGTCAGCCCAGCGCGCGGCACCAGGCGCGTCAGCCCAACGCGCTGCACCAGGCGCGTCAGCCCAGCGCGCGGCACCAGGCGCGTCAGCCCAACGCGCTGCACCAGGCGCGTCAGCCCAACGCGCTGCACCAGGCGCGTCAGCCCAACGCGCTGCACCAGGCGCGTCCGCTAACCATGCTGCACCGGGAGGAGGCTTCACGGCAAATGCGGGAGGGGTCCCATTCGCTGCAGCGCCTGCAGCTCCCGTGCTCTCTCCTCTCATCGCCCTACTCCTGGCGCGTAGCTTGGTGCCTGTTTCATGTCCGTCTGTCCCTGTTTTCGTGTTTGTTCCCGTATGTTTGCCTAATCCCCTTTTCCCGTTCGTGCCCATGTTTGTGCAAGTACCTGTATGTGTATTCGTGACTGTACCGTTTTGTATTTATTCATAATTCTTATATTCTGTACATACATGTTGTCACGGTGACGGCTCCGGACCCTTTCCTGTGGGCGTGTCGTTACGTTGTCTGCGTGTCGTTAGGTCCATGTTTGTACTTCCGTGGGCGTGGGTCGTCTGTGAGCGTGTTCGTTTGTTACACCTGTGCCTTGTCTCGAGATCACGAGGGTGTGTGTTAGTCTGCTATATAATGTGCGTTCGCGCGATGTCTTGTGCTCGTCTTTGTCTTGGTTTGCACGTCGTGTGTGTGTTTGTGTTAATCGTACAAATAAAAGCAAGTAACGTTGGCTACTGCAGACTGGATCCGTGTCTTGTCCTTCCGCCCACTCCCAGCGTTACACATGTAATATACATATAGATATTCCTGTAATTATTCCATCTGTATATCATGTCTATATTGGTAAATACCCATCTATATTATGTCTATAGAACCTCAACACATTCACACCAAATTCTGTTTTCAAAAGTTTATATAATATATACCAAATTCTATAATCTGTAAATCTATGTAGATTGTATATATTGTACTTGTACATGTGTAATTACAATAAAGTTGAATCTAATCTAATCTAAAGTTGGCACTCCATGTCTCAAAGGTTGCCCACACCTGATCTAGATGAACGCTGCTAGATTCAGTTAATTCATACATGGCGACTCTGCCTGCAGGTGGTGGAGATCTAGCATTTGGAGAACTATTATCCAGGACATTAGTTATCAGAGCTGCTGATGTACATACCAGTGACACACATATGCTCTCTCCTCTCTTCCAAAGAGACAAGTGTCGTTCCACAAATTTGAGAAAAAGATTTCCGCCTCCCCAACGATATGATTCATCAAGCCTGTTAAGGAGATGTTTCTATGTGTGCATGTAGGCATGTCTGTATAATCTTTTAATGACCAATGAATAGATGCTCATCCCTGAACTCCTTTGACTTGGAAATTGATTTATAATTGATAATAGAAACCACTGGTGCTCTTCAAGGATTAATTCATCATACATCCCAATTCATGATACAACACAATGATCCAAACATCCATGATACAAGAGCAGAGGGTAAATGATTGTGCAAAACATGGGCGAAGGGATGAAATGTGTTGAGCACATAAACACCTACCCACCCTGTTCTTCACATAAACACCTACCCACCCTGTTCTTCAAACATAAACACCTACCCACCCCGCTCTTCAAACATAAACACCTACCCACCCCGTTCTTCAAACATAAACACCTACCCACCCCGCTCTTCAAACATAAACACCTACCCACCCTGCTCTTCACATAAACACCTACCCACCCTGCTCTTCAAACAAACACCTACCCACCCCGCTCTTCACATAAACACCTACCCACCCTGCTCTTCACATAAACACCTACCCACCCCTCTCTTCAAACATCCTATGCCAAAGCTACAGGGATGCCTGAGGAGCCCTTGAAAGATTTGACTGATCATCTTGCATTAATTCACATAGAGCAAAGAAAAAAAAACCTTCCCCCTTCAAATGAGCTTTTACTAACGGATGAAGGACAGAGGTCTACCTTCTCCTTTGGCTAAAATGAATTTAATAATACATTAAATAGGTCCAAGTTGATGCACATTTGAACAAAATGGCTTCTTTTTATAGTAGAAGGTGTATGTTCAATATACTCAGGGGAAGGAAGGACAGCAGTCTAGTTTATTTTTAGAGCCTTAATGAATTAAATTATCTGATACCTTTAAAGGGAGCCATCGCAAATGGTTTTTATGGTGCTAAGCAGATGCTAATTTATGGGACCCAGTGAAATAGAAGGCATCAAAGTCATTTAGGGCCAAATGCATATTTAAC
This sequence comes from Brachyhypopomus gauderio, assembly GCF_052324685.1. Lineage (NCBI taxonomy): Eukaryota > Metazoa > Chordata > Actinopteri > Gymnotiformes > Hypopomidae > Brachyhypopomus > Brachyhypopomus gauderio. Next base: position 2,529,056 of record NC_135218.1, read on the forward strand.
AGATGGCAGGAAGACAAAAAGCAAAGGGGATGAGAAGACAGAGTGAGAGCGAGAGCTACAACACGTCAGAGACACGGGTCACCCCCCACACTAACGTCCACGGGTCACCCCCCACACTAACGTCCACGGTCACATCCCCACACTAACGTCCACAGGTTACCCCCCCCACACTAACGTCCACGGGTCACCCCCACACTAACGTCAACAGGTCACCCCCCACACTAACGTCCACGGGTCATCCCCACACTAACATTCACGGGTCACCCCCCACACTAACATTCACGGGTCACCCCCCACACTAACGTCCACGGGTCACTCCCCCACACAAATGTCCACGGGTCATCCCCACACTAACGTCAACAGGTCACCCCCCACACTAACGCCCACAGGTCATCCCCACACTAACATTCACGGGTCACCCCCCACACTAACATTCACGGGTCACCCCCCACACTAACATTCACGGGTCACCCCCCACACTAACGTCCACGGGTCACTCCCCCACACAAATGTCCACGGGTCATCCCCACACTAACGTCAACAGGTCACCCCCCACACTAACGTCCACCAAGCGTGTGAGCCTGACTTATTGCTCACATCACATTACAACATGATTAACAGTGTACAGGACTTTCAGCACTCTTTGTATGTGTTTGTTTTAGATTTTATATAATTAATGCTAAATTCTTATGGTATAATTACAACAGAAAACAGAACAGAAAATGTTTTAAGATGGCTTGACAGCTAGCATACATTTCTATTAAAATGACTATTGTATTAATGCACATTTTATGACAGGAAACTGAAGGGATCCAATAACAAGGCAAAAAAACAAAACCTTGAGCAGGTGACACAGGCTGAGTGGATCAGAGGACAAACGTATGAAAACTCAACCAAAAGGCAACGGCAGGAGATGAGGCAGGTTAAGACTGATAAGAAAGTCTTAGGTCCAAAACCTCTTACTGAAAAGGTAAAGTGGTGAAGAAAACAGGGTGGTCACAACCAGAGCGCACAGAAATCAGATAAGAAAACAATCAGTAGGCCTATGTCACCTCAGGACAAAAAATAAATAAATATTTCACAATAAGTGTAACAGAGTAGATACAGAGAAGCAATCAGTCAGTCAATGGGTGGAAAGTATTAATAATTTGGCGGAAGAGTCCAAGGGGGGTGTGGTGTGTTGATTAGTGATGACTGACAGTGTCTTGGAGAGGCAGTGACTTGCAGACATGACAACATAACTCATTCATAAAATCTGAATATTTACATTTTATTTTGGCTGATAAATCTTTGAAACGTGAATTCTATGAGTGAAATGACTACATATTATTCCCTTCAAAATCACTTTCTACAATACAATCCAACCCCATATGAAAACATACAGACCACACTCAAATTCGTAGGTGAGTTTTAAGATCTTAAAGCCAAAACAAACATTTCTGGCTGCTATTCATGTACATACCGCTCCCTCATAAAAATGATTATAGACGTAGATCCATTAAACTGTCATTCAGGATTCAATTGTCAAGCTTCAGGTAACCTTGAATTCCATACAAAATACAGTAGTATTTCCACTCAGGAGGAATGTTTTTGTATTGTTTTGTTTTGTGTTTAGCAGTCACAACTTTATACATTGTATCATTGTAAAAAGATAACATATATGATTTTGGTCAAAAAAATTGACAATATATGAAAAAATTATTGCTGTGACAGAAATGTGACACTATGTAACCCTTTGTTTCTAAATCTAAAAACCGACATGATTATAACTAATAATAATCAAAGAACTGTTTCTCAACAGAACTGTGAAACTATTTGCTTAACTGCATTAGGCATTTAACTCATCTAAACGTCTTGAGAAGTCTCACAATGAATATGGCATTTCTGAATAATTCAATCGTTTCTTTGCCTTTCACTTCACTTTTCTTTTGAAAAATGTCATGCTGTGTAAGAAGCACACGTCCAGCCTCCATTTTACAGAGCTACAGTAGGTGGGAATGTTCACTTGACGCACAGCGCCATCAGACATAAAAATAGACACTTTAATTGGTACCTTTAATATGCTGCAGTCCTATAATATAGCTAATTTGCCTCATTGTTAACTTTGATTAGAAAAAAAGTTTGCCTGCAGTAGATGTGGATCGGAGAGGCTGAAGAAGGGACAGGTTGGCTTCAAGATGACACACAGATAAGGAACCCATAAAATGAGGCTTGATAAAGTAGCAAAATATGAATATCATTCTGAAAGGACCTGTCATCATCTTAATGTGTAATAATGTTTGTGGTTTATAGTACCTTTTAGAATAGCATAATAAACCAATAAGTTAATAATAGTATAGTACCAAGGATAACATACCATACAAAACTTTAAAATCCAGGTGTCCTATATTTGAAGTGATACATACAGAAACAAGCTTTTCATAGGTACATAATCTAACAAACCTGTTCGATTGATCATAGTAATATTTTTTTCATCTTACATACATCTTTAATAATTTTTTGACATCAAATACTGGCCGTATGCTATTTGATCTTTTCAAGGTGAATGCTTGATCTTGCTTGTCTTTTGATATTTTCTGTAAGAATGTCTTGGACTGATAAATTTAACTCTATAAAGATTATTTTACAGAGCAAGACTGCTCTGTAAATTACTGCAACAAATGTATGCAATGTTGCAGTGTACTGAAGTACATTGTTTACAATGTAGAAAATACAGTCGTTCTTTTCTTAGCAGAGCAGCTAAATAGACAGACACCTTTTAATATGATGATATGCATCTCTATAATATGGAGATATTTGTTATGTAATGTCCATCTCATGCTACCAATTAGTAAGTTCTGCTCAAGCTATGTGGGAGATCAGAGCCTCAAACTCTATTTGACAACAGATGGAGTAACATGAGCCATCCTTGTATGCAGGAGATTAATTCTCCACATCCTCATTAAGAACTGAGACACAGTGTCAGCAGGTGGTGGGGACCTTCCACTCACTTTGTGCCTTATCTCATACTTTTTTCAACCCTTTGCAACAAACCAAACTTCGGTTCCTCTACTTATCAAAAGAACTGCAGCTTGGAGTGTTGTTGTACTGTTCAGCATTTTCAATGCAAGGGAGAAACACGGATAGACAGTGGTGACGAGAGGCAGGAACAGAATCCAAAATGCAGCTAAGCGTTTCAACCGCACTGCGCAAGCCAGTGTTTTCTTCTCTCTCATCACAAATGTCACCCAGTGAATTGACAAGAGACTGAGATGCCATGCATGATTTATGGAACCTTTTGATGTAAATCTGTTTATTCGACAGTGCGGATTTATTAGTGAATTTGGCTTGAGTGACTTACCTCTCCTTTGAGAACGACACAGGAAGAAGTAGATTGTGTAGGGAGTGTCTTTAGTGCCCCACACCAACTCCAACACCACTCCTTTGGGTCATTGGTAGAGCTGGT